>NC_087277.1:26757500-26807500 GCF_015220805.1 Pogoniulus pusillus
CATCCATTTCAAACCCTCAAAGAAGAGGTTTTATGCACATTTAAGCGATCTTCAAAAATTAAAGGTTTCAAATGGCCAATTAAGATGCTGTCCATGGCTGCTTTGTCTCAATCCCCAGGGAAGAGAGAAGGGGGAAAGAGAGAAGGGAGAGAGAGAGAAGAGGGAAAGAGAGAAGGGGAAAAGAGAGAAGGGGGGGAGAGAGGAGGGGGGAAGACAGAAGGGGGGAAGAGAGAAGGGGGAAATAGAGAAGGGGGAAAGAGAGAAGGGTGTGAGAGAGAAGGGGGCGAGAGAGAAGGGGGCGAGAGAGAAGGGGGCGAGAGAGAAGGGGGCGAGAGAGAAGGGGGCAAGAGAGAAGGGGGCAAGAGAGAAGGGGGCGAGAGAGAAGGGGGCAAGAGAGAAGGGGGGAAGAGAGAAGGGGGGAAAGAGAAGGGGGGAAAGAGAAGGGGGAAGAGAGAAGGGGCAAAGAGAAAAGGGGGGTGGAGAGAGAAGGGGCAAAGAGAAAAGGGGGGTGGAGAGAGAAGGGGGAAAGAGAAAAGGGGGGTGGAGAGAGAAGGGGCAAAGAGAAAAGGGGGGTGGAGAGAGAAGGGGGAAAGAGAAAAGGGGGGTGGAGAGAGAAGGGGAAAAGAGAGAAGGGGGAGAGAGAGAAGGGGGGAAGGGAGAAGGGGGGGAGGGAGAAGAGGGAAAGAGAGAAGGGGGAAAGAGAGAAGGGAGGAAGAGAGAAGGGGGAAGAGAGAAGGAGGGAAGAGAAAAAGGGGGAGGAGAGAAGGGAAACCCAAACTTCTTATTCAGTTATAAAGCACACAACCGTATCCTGGGGCTATAGGATTCACAACTAACAAGTAGTTCTGGTCTGGACCCTGGACAACGAAGGGTTAATAGAGTCACACTATACCTTGCTGAACATGTTTAACCTGCTGATCATTTGGAAAATAGTACTGGTGCTTTTCAAAATTCAGATTTGGTCCATCAGATCAGTCTTTGGCTGACTTCCCTTTTTTTTTTTCTTTTTTTTTTTCCTTTTTTTTTTCCTTTTTTTTAAAAGTTTTTTTGTGTGTTTTTGATTGTTTTGTTTTTTTTTTTTAATGTAATAATACTGTATACAACCTGGCATTCAGCAGTGTTAAAGCTGTCAATCTACACCTCAGCATTAGGAGCTCTAAGTCTTTTCTTTTTTTTTCATCTTTTATGGTTGGTGTTGGGTTTATTTTCTTCTTTGTTTGTAACATCAGAAAGACTTAACGACCTTACAGTGATATGCATGCACTGTCCTTTTTTTTTGTTGTTGTTGTGGTTTGCTTGTTTTTGTTTGTTTTTAAAGTATGACATCTTGGTTTATTTTATTTTATAGATAGATAGATATATATATAACAAAAACCCCAAACCATCCCTATGAGTGAATTTTTTTGGGAAAACAAAAACAACAAGAACAACAACAACAAAAAAATTATATATATATATCTATATATACCCACCACTACCTCTATGCTACAGATAAAACTCGGTGAAATGGCTCTAGCATTATTTAAAGAGAGTTTTGCTCCAAAAAAAAAGAACAAAACCAAAACCAAAACAAAAAGGCATGCCTAGAGAGTCATTGTGACAGTGCAAAATACATTTATGTACATCCCTCTTACAAAAAACACCAATAGGTTAGCATTCCGTGAAGCATGCTAGATTTCTGCTTTTAAACCACCACCACCCTCCCCCCCCAAAAAAATAGTCCAGAACAGAGTGAAATAGCAGCTCCAATAGATAGCAGGGTTTTGTTTTGTTGGGTCTTTTTGTATCTTCAGGACAAACAACCCAAAATTAAAACAAAAAAAAAATTGTTTTGTTGTTGGTTGTTTTTTTTTCTTTTCTTTCTTTTTTTTTTTTTGTTTTTAAGCTACTAGAGAAATATCACTAATACATACAGATAGAAAAGCAGCATAGAAAGATACAGGTTTCTCACCAACTAGGAATAAAGAAGACTAAATGTGAGCATGGTTAAACTACAATGCATCTTTCACATTTGTCCAACACATTTACAAGAAAAACACCATTGGGAAACCTCACAGGACAGAAGTGTTTTAACACCAAGAGAACTACTAGGGGGGTGGGGTGGGGGAGGGGTTTCTTTAATTCCTTTTTTTTTTTTTCCTTTCTTTTTTCCCCCCCTTTCTTTTTTTTTCCCTTTCTTTTTTTCCCTTTCTTTTTTTCCCCTTTCTTATTTTTCCCTTTCTTTTTTCCCCTTTCTTATTTTTTCCCTTTCTTTTTTTCCCTTTCTTTTTTTCCCTTTCTTTTTTCCTCCTTTTTTATTTTTCTCTTTCTTTTTTTCCCCTTTTTTTTTCCTTTCTTTTTTCCCCTTTCTTTTTTTTCTTTCCTTTTTTCTCTTTCTTTTTTTTCTTCTTTTTTTATTCTTCTTTTTTTTTCCTTCTTTTTTATTTTTTTTCCTTTTTTTTTCTTTTTACATTTTTTTTTTTAAATTAAAAATCCAGATGGGATGGGGGTGGAAAAGATTTTGGAAAAGGTGGGGGGGGGGGGGGGGGGGGGGCTGGAGCCACCATATTTATTCACTATTATTAATTTCCAATACAAAACAAATGGATGAGCTGGAATTAGACCCGATTGTCATACTCTGTGAAACCTTGCAAGCAAAAATAAAAGAGTGAAGAAATGTTGAAAGGTTTTAGTTGGAGCAGCTGGCTGATGTCAAAGCCGCCAGGATGCTAATTAACTGCAGGCTGTGTCCCTTTATTTCTGTATTTAAAAGGAGGAAAACCAAAACCAAACAAAACTTTTGCATTATGGCAGTAAATTGCTTGAGTTTGCTGTTGGAGTCCTACATCTCACTGCGAAATCATCTTGCGTTCTGTTGACCTGGGTAGTGTTTTATTTCTTTCAGAAACAGGAAAAAAAATAAAGAGGGGGGGGGGGGAAATAAAGAAACAGAGGGGAGGAAAAAAAAAAAAAGAAAAAGAAAAAGAAAAAAAAGGAACATCTGTGTCTCCTTCCAATCTGCTGCACATCTGCGCGTTTTGATGCGGGTCTTCAAAGTTCAGTCAGTAACCCACGGACGCCATTCATCTTCTTGTTAAAATGTCTACTGCTGTATCCAATGCTCATGCCCTTGAGGGTTTGTTGTTGGTTGGGGTTTTTTTTTTTTCCTCTCTCTCTCTCTTTTTTTTCCCCTGGTTTTTCTTTTTTTTTTTTTTTTTTTCATTCCTTTTATTTTTTTTTGTCCTTTTTTGTTTCCATTATTGTTACAAAGAACGGCGTGACTTTTAATATTAGCATTTTTGTTTTTTGCTCTCAACAGCAATTAGCAATCTCTTGGTTTGCTGTTTGGTAAAGCATCTGTTAATGAGGTCATCTAGTTTAAAATCCCAGCTACTGGAAAATAACAGGGAGGAGGTCAAATCTATCATTTTTGTGTATATTCTCTGTTCTCTTTTCAGTTTTCTAAAGAAAAGATATCTTTGTTATCCACAATAAGTCATTATGACCCGTTACTGGCCTTCTGTGTTTTCTACCACCTCAAGATACAGTAAGTTCTTTCTTATTGAAGTATTGAAATGTGATAGTTCAGCTAAAATCTTTGAGCATCTGAGGATGAGGAATTGGTTTCATTTTTTTTCCTGTTGTGTTTTGTTTTTGTCTTTCAGAGTTTTGAGTTCGGTTTTAACGAGGAGTTGCCTCTATGGTGGATGGGGTTCCTGGGGTGGTGGACCTAGGAGTGGCTGCTGGTGGAGTATCGATGGGGCTCCCGGCCCCGCTGCTGGGAGTCACGGAGGAGCTCACTGCTGGTGTCTCTCCTTGCTGCTGGGCTTGGAGGGTCTGTCCACAGATGTGATGGTGCTTCTCCCAGTCCTTATGCTGGCAAAATGAGCCACAGTATCGTGCTGTGTTGCAACCACTGCAGGTTTCACTAGCTTTTCGGCCACAGTTCCAGCAACTCTAAAAGCAAGAGGAGGGAGAGAAATGGCAGAAATTATCTGGTGTCCAAATTATCTAGTGCCATACACAGCACATTAAAAACAGCTGGCAGGGAACTGCTAATCAAAGCCCTGCCTAATGCTGGTTGAGGCAACCATAGTGATGCCTTGGTAGAAGCTCCAGTCACCTGGGGGACTCTGGCCTTCAGAACCTGGGTAAGTACAAAAGCAGCTATTTCTTAGTACCAGTGATGTAAATTCCAAGTATGCCCTCACATCCAGCCACCAAAAGCATGCTGACTAGTGGAAAGCTCTAGCAGAATTTCACCTAGCTCCTCTGCCAGATTTACCCAAGACAATTAATAGAATTCTAGAATCAACCAGGTTGGAAGAGACCTCCAAGATGAGCCACTCCAACCTAGCACCCAGCCCTAGCCAATCAACCAGACCATAGCACTAAATGCCTCATCCAGTCTTTTCTTGAACACTTCCTCTGCCAACAACTTCCTCTTAACATCCAGCCTAGACCTCCCCTGGCACAACTTGAGACTGTGTCCCCTTGTTCTGTTACTGGTTGTCTGGGAGAGGAGACCAACCCCACCTGGCTACAGCCTCCCTTCAGGTAGCCGTAGACAGCAATGAGGTCTGCTCTGAGCCTCCTCTTCTGCAAGCTGCACACCCCCAGCTCCCTCAGCCTCTCCTCACAGGGGAGAGGAGCTGATACAAGACAAGAAAAGGAGAACAAGACCTAACGTACAGGCAAGACCTGTTATTGTTAGTCCAGGGAAACTTCAATTCTAATAATCTGAGTAATGCTATTGGACTCAGTGGCACTTCTGGCAGGGAATAATTAAGCTGGAGCCTAAGTCTTTGGCAGGATGAGGAAGCCACTGCAGAATATGTATGCTATTCATTTTCACACACTCTATAGCTATGCCAGCTGGATGCTGGAACATGGCCAGGCTTTAAGTGATATTCCTCAGCTACATAGTTAAAAAAAAAAATCCCATTTTCAGAATCAAAGACCTAAATCCAAAACAATATTTTAAGGAAATCAGACATTTAATCGGAGTCAAGTGGCCTCTTTAGAAAATATCATTGTGTTAGTCCCATCCTCTCCCCTCTCTTTTGCTGGGGTGGTTTTGTTTTGTCGTGGTTTTGTCAGTTGGTTGGTGTTTGGGGGTTGTTTTTTGGGGTTGGGGTTGTTTTTTTTTCCTTGGCATAGGCATATACTAGCAGATGGAGGAAGAGTAACTGTCCAGTGCTCAATTGCTCTGTGAGATTGAAATCAAAAGTACATGGCATTCTCATTTCATAGTAATTAAACATGCAGACTAAACCAAGTAATTAAAGAGATATGTGTTGAGGACTCTTTAATTCATAAATTGTTCCCATCTTTGATTTTCTTTTTTACTTTCTTTTTTTCCTTTTTTTTTTTTTTTTTAAGGTGGAATTACCAACACACAGAAACAGATGGTTCTGGTAGTTAAATGTTGGGGAATTCAGACTCCTTGTCTGACATCACCTGGTTTTGATTCAGCGTTCATTGTTTCAAGTTTGTTTTGCTCAAACTCTGTCCAGTGCTGGAAAGGTAAAACCACCTTTGGAAATGGAGAGCTGTGCTATTCTTGGAACGCTTTTCCTTTAAAAAACAAAACCAAAACTTTTGTCTCCACAATGAAAAAATAACTATGAGCAATTTAGAACACTCCATGGACACTGAACGCACAGACATATTTACACAGCCAAGCCAACCAGCTGGCAAGTTTGCATTAGCATTACATAGAATCAACCAAGTTGGAAGAGACCTTCAAGCTCATCCAGTTCAACCTAGCACCCAGCCCTATCCAGTCAACTAGACCATGGCACTCAGTGCCTCATCCAGGCTTTTCTTGAACACCACCAGGAGATACAATGCCTCATCCCACCCTCCTGAAAGAGAACAAGCGCTGATATATCTGAATTCTTCTTCTTTCGCTATGCTAACATTTCTCAACAGTCATACTGTACTTGTGGAAGTTTCCTTTTGGCAGCCTGATGGTTGCACTGTGATTGGTCACCAGGGTTTAATTCTGCTGCCACTAAGCTATTTACAAGGTTTTGTAATGACAGGACAAGGAGTAATGGGTTTAAATTGGAAGAGGAGAGATTCAAACTAGAGGAGTAATGTATTTAAATTGGAAGAGGAGAGATTCAAATGAGACATTAGGAAAGGGTTCTTTCCAGTGAGGGTGGTGAGACATTGGAACAAGTTGCCCAGGAAGGTTGTGGATGCTCCCTTCCTGGACGTATTCAAGGCCAGGTTGGATGAGGCCTTGAGTGACCTGTTCTAGTGGGAGGTGTCCTGGTGTAGGGCAGGGGTTTGGAACTGGATGAGCTTTGAGATCCCTTCCAACCTAAACCATTCTACGCTTCTATGCTTGCACAGAATTTCTCTGCAACACAACCTACTGCCATGCCTACTGACCTCCATCCAAACTGCCAGCCCTAGGTTTGGCCCATAGAATCATAGAATCAACCAGGTTGGAAGAGACTTCCAAGATCAGCCAGTCCAACCTAGCACCCAGCCCTGGCCAGTCAACTAGACCATGGCACTAAGTGCCTTATCCAGTCTTTTCTTGAACACCTCCAGGGACAGTGCCTCCACCACCTCCCTGGGCAGTCCATTCCAATGCAAATCACTCTCTCTGTGAAGAACTCCCTCCTAACATCCAGCCTAGACCTACCCCGGCACAACTTGAGACTGTGTCTCCTTGTTCTGTTGCTGGTTGCCTGGGAGAAGAGGCCACCCCCCACCTGGCTACAATGCCCCTTCAGGTAGTTGTAGACAATAATAAGATCACCCCTGAGCCTCCATATTTCCCTTCTTCTCCTTATCTGTACAAAACCTACCCATGCAGACTTGTCTGAAGAGACACTTCCCCATGGGGTATAATGCTGAAGGCAGCAAGCACCTGCTCATGTGCAGGAATCCCTTCCTTGTGCAGATTCAACTGCAATGTTGAAGCAAATACTTCAGTAGTGCTGGAACTACCACAAGGATGTCCATTTTTATCAATTCAGGTATCTGTTTAGTTAATATAGGCCAGCTTCTGGGGGAGCATCATTTTGCTTTCTTATTTCAGGGCAGGCCTATCTGTAGAGGTAAAAATATCTCCAGATGTGAGCAGAGCCACTGTATGAGACTCACGATCTTACCATAAGACCTGGACTGATGTCAGAAAACAGTCACTTTATTTTATGAGTATTGGTTCAACTTCCTTATTAAAACACTCATCATTTAACTACCAGCCTGTACATGGAAACTGGTACATATGGGCAAGACTTTAGTGAAGTGACAAAGCTCTAAGCAGGCTCCTTATGTGATTAGAATCATAGAATCTGTCAAGGCATGGAAGGGAACACAAGGATCATCTAGTTCCAGCCCCCCTGCCATGGGCAGGGACACCCTACCCTAGAGCAGGCTGCCCACAGCCTCATCTAGCCTGACCTTAAACACCTCCAGGGATGGGGCCTCAGCCACCTCTCTGGGCAACCCATTCCAGGCTCTCATCACTCTCATGCTGAACAACTTCCTCCTCACATCCACTCTGAACCTACTCATCTTCAGCTTTGCTCCATTTCCCCCTAGTCCTGTCATTCCCTGAGAGCCCCAAAAGTCCCTCCCCAGCTTTTTTGTAGGCCCTCCTCAGATAGTGGAAGGCCACAAGAAGGTCACCTTGCAGCCTCCTCTTCTCCAGACTCAACAGCCCCAACTCTTTCAGTCTGTCCTCAGAGCAGAGCTGCTGTAGCCCTCTGAGCATCCTCGTGGCCCTTCTCTGGACACACTCCAGCATCTCCACATCCTTCTTGTAATAGAGGCTCCAGAACTGGATGCAGTACTCCAGGTGGGGTCTCACCAGAGCAGAGTAGAGAGGGAGAATCACCTCCCTCCACCTGCTGGCCACACTTCTCCTGCTGCAGCCCAGGCTCTGGTTGTCCCTCTGGGCTGCAAGTGCACACTGCTGGCTCATGTTGAGCTTCTCATCCACCAGCACCCCCAAGTCCCTCTCCTCAGGGCTGCTCTCCACCCACTCACTGCCCCGCCTGGATTTGTGTTTGGGATTGCCTCGACCCAGATGCAGGACCTTGCCCTTGGTGTTGTTGAACCTCATGAGGTTGGCCTGTGCCCACCTCTCCAGCCTGTCCAGGTCCCTCTGGAGGGCATCCCTTTCCTCCATGATTACTTCATGTGTCCTACACTGTCTGGAGGGGATTTTGTCCATTGGACTAGTTTTTTTCCCCACTTAACAACTCATTACAGCTTTAGTGTAATTCTGGGAAGAAAAGCACAGAAATTTAATACAAGAACTTAAAAATAAATTTTACATCTCACATTTATGCAACAACTTCCTCCATTTGGAAACTACTACAGTGCAAATCAGCATGGGGAAACACACAAGCCATGGGGAGCTTGTAGTGCAGCGGTAGCTGGATTTGATGTGCAGGACTCCCTGCTCCTATGCAACCACTGTGGCCACTCATTGCTCCCTCCTGTGTGCAAGGAGTGAAAGACAGCAAGAATCATCAGGCTTGGGCCCCTGTTTGGCAACAGATGATTTCTGTTCACATTTCTGACTGATAGCTTCAGAGCCCAAATTCTGCTAAAGAAAAGACAGGCTTGAGATGCTAGCTAAGGAAGCACAGCCCAGGCTATGTGCTCCTGTTTTTATGTTTCAAGTGGATCCAGGTATCATGGACAGGCCTTGAGCTCACTATGGGATTGAACATACTAAAAGTATCCTCCTTTCTGGGGAGCTCTGAGAGGTACCAGAAGAATGGATCCCCTGCTGCAGACAGCATCTTGGTTAATAGGAGACCACAAGGTCATGTTGGTGACAAGGCAGCCGTCACGATACAAGGGTGTAGGAGCAGGACTATGGACTGCTTTCATACTCAATTGAAGACTCTCCATCTCCTAACACTGGCAAGACCCAGGCTGCAGTACTGTCAGGCTGGGACAAAACACTTTAAATATAGCAAATCAAACAAGACAAATAGGACTTGGAAAGAACTCAGAGAAAGGCATCCAGAATAATTTAAAGTCAGACAAACACAAGCCAAGAGAAGAGACTGATCAAACTCAGGACTGTTAAACTTAAGGAGAGATGGTTGCTTGAGAGGGTACAGTAGCACTCCAACATCTTGGAGACTACTGCAGTAAAACAATGACTGTGCCTACATGGATGAACAGAAGTGACAAGACCAAACATCTGCAAGAAAAGCTAGAAAGAGATGTTATGAGAAATCTGTGCAAGGACAGGCACAAATTGCCTGGAGATGCTGGAGAATCTCCACCAGGAAAGCATAGGAAAAGCAATTATCTTACAGGAATGATAACAGCTAGAGTCTATCAAACACTGGGAAAGGAGTAGCAGATCTGTCAAAGTCTCTGCTAGCTCATATGCTCTGTCTTTAGGTAGTGACCTACTACAACACACTTCCATCTTGTGCTTTTATAACGTTCCAGGTATAGCTAAATCTATGAGGAGGACTACATGATGGTTTAACTCTGCCTTGGCTTTCCTGTGGAAGAGTGAGGTTATACAAAAGGCCAGATTCTCAGACTACATAATTCAATTTAACTACACTACCCTGAAAATGGATTAATTCAATGAAATTGGACTAAATTGCACCAGATGGGAATCTCACTCTGAATTTATGCCACTGATCACATTTCATCCTCCTCTTTCAACTGACAAGGAACATCAGTCTTAGGTCAGTGCCTTATCTTAGGTCAGACTCTTTACTCTCATGAATTTAAGCTTCCATCTTCAAACAAAAGACCTCAGAAATTTCTGTTTGCCATCATGAAAATACTTTGAAACCAAAGGTCACCATTTCTGTGGTCTTCAGTAGGAGGATGCAGACTAGTCAATAATTTCACCCATCCCATTGGTTTCATGTTTGAAATAGTCAACCACAAGAGAGCATTTGCTTTCCTCTGACACCTCCAGTTGAGACTCAGAGTAGAGCTTGCTTAACCATTCAAATGTACTGTGACATGTCAAAGGGATGATGAATTCTGAAATGTTGTACTAGAGTGTCAAAGGCTGCTCTGCTATCTTTAAGAAATTATGGATTATACCAGTTTAACAGGAAAGGAAACATGAATAGGTAGGAAGAACCCAGATTTTTCCTGTTTCTGCAATGCTCATGGCATTCAAGCCTCTTATCACTACTTACCACAAGGGAAAGAACATCTACAAACCATTGAAACCACAGTGGTGTAAATGAGAACTGCATAAGCCACTGAAAACCAACACAAAAAAAACCAGAGAAGCTGTTTATGAACATTCAGTCCAAGATCCATTATCAGAAAGGGAAGCAACTGGCACTTGGGAAATTCTCATGCTGCATCCAAATGCAGTGCTCTATTAAAAGAGATTCAGGCCCTTAAATGCTTCCAGTAAAGTTACCCTTATCACTGAACACTCCAGGCATGTCCAAGACACTTTTTATTGTGGGAAGTACATCTATGTTCATCCAGATCTGCAGGAGAGAAATTAAATCCTGAAAACAGAAGTGTGGAGAAACACACAGAAGAGACATTGGGGTTTCGAGTAGCAGTGCCAACATTCACATCACACCTGGGCTAATCCTGCACAGAACAGAAGCCTCTGGTGCCTCTGTACCACCCACCACTGCAGGAGGTGATGTGCTGCTTTCTAAGAGATGTAGAGTAAAAAAAAAAATTAAGCATTAGCTGGCACAAGCATTAGGTTTAATACCAACCTAAAAACTAGGCTTGCCTGAATTTTTCAGGTCTGCTGGCACAGTGCTGGTCTCAGTGGATTGTTCAGCAGGGATTGAACCCAGCTGTCTTCAAAATGTCAGGTAAGGGTGATATTCACACACAACATAAGCTGCTGCAATATAAATAAGCCCTAACATTACACATCTCTTAAAAGCAGTGTTGGACCAGTCATACACTTGTTTTATCTAAACAGATGTCAGCATAGAGAGAAGCAAAAGACTTGTTCCTCCCCTGCCCCCAAGGCCACCCTACTCTAAAGTGAGGAAGAACACTGAGTGTCAGATTCTTCAGTGGCATTTTATACCAGAGCAGAAAGACTGTTTTGATGCTTTTCACCACCCCTCTACAATTTGGCCAGCCATTCTCTTTGCTGTGCTTTTCATCCTTACTATTAAAACTGATTTGCACAACAGAACACTTGAGCTAAAGCAAGCTCCATAATCATTGCGGAGTAGGCTGCTCACACATGTTTCTCCTCTTAGCCAAGTCGACCTCTGATGAATGAGGCATCCTCTGTCAAGCAACTGTAAGGAACTGATAAAGAAATAATTTGTGGTTAAGGAACAGCCATGCTCACAGGTAGGCCACCTCCTGTCCTTTTACTTTCCAACAGCAGTGTGCTCTGCTACCTGGCCTACAGCCAGTGTCTCATTCAAATAACTGAAAATCATGAATCCTAGTTAGTCATGAGGGCTTATGTTGAGAAACAACAGAAAGTAAATGAACAGATACTGAAGCAGTGGCACTGAGCAATTCCAACATAAGCAAAGAACACATTCAGCAAAGGGTTGAGTTGAGGTCAGAAATCCAAGCTGGAAAAAAAAAAAATGTAATGTAATGTGGTAAATCTCAAAATAGTGCAGACCACTTCTTAAAAGTCAAGATGCTTCCAAATATTATCCCTCTCACTGTCCCCAGCTCCCTTTATTTTGCTCTTGCCAGCTCAACATGCCAAAATCCACAATTATCTCGCAGACAGCGCTGCAATCAGGGGTGCTACTTCTGGTTTCAAAACAAAGCAAAACAAAACTCAAAAAGGATCAAAAAAAAATTAAAAATGGGGAAAAAATAAAAGGAAAACCCACACACATCCCATAAAAAAATCTTAACAACAAAAATAAATCACAGCTTGGATGAGGAGAGATTACCTATCATCTTACAATTGTAGTAATTACAAAGCTCCTGAGCCTTTAGTACTAGTTGTCACTTTGAGCTCTGGAGAAGACTGTAGTAAAAATCATGCCCCAAAGTTCTGACACCAAAGCAGCTCAGCTAGGGCCAGGTTGCACTTTATGAGTAACAGACAAAGAGCTGTAAGGAAGAAACCTTGCCAGCAGGCAGTGAGTGGTCATATCAGATGAAAATTGTATCTGATACTTTAGAAATCCAGTGCCAAATTCCCATCCCCATTCATAGGTTCAGCAGCCAGAAGAACAAATGACACCCGTGGGAGAAATACTCTCTGTCAGGAACTGTGTGGTAATGATAGAGCAGCCCATCCTGTGATCTCTTGCAGGCCTCAATGTAATGTCCTGCCAAGGATAAGAAATGAGGAGTGAGGCTGAGTCTTCCTCTAGACCTGCAAGACTGGAGAATCTGCTCTTCAGCATTCTGATATTTGCAACTGGAAATACTCTAGGCCTTGGAAATATTACTCCAGTGCCTTTAGCTCACAGGAATCTGTGCTGCTGGAAGTGTTCTGCTGAAAGCTATCAACAAGAGAGAAGCTTGTGGAGACTCAGGAGTGAGAAAGGGCGTTCACAGAGAGGAGAACACGAAAGCAAAGGTGAAGTTCCTATTCCTCAATCCCAATAAACACAAGGTCTCATCTCTGAAGAAACATTTTTTCAAACTCTGCCAAATTGATGTCATGTCCTCAAAGATGAAGGAAAAGTTAGATCATAGAATTAAAGAATGGCTTAGGCTGGACACTAGAGATCATCTACTCCAACCCCCCACCATGAGAAGGGATGCTTCTCAACTAGACTCAGATGCCCCAAGGGCTTGAACAACCCCAGGGAGGAGGTATCCATAATCTTCCTGGGCATCCCATTCCAGAGTCTCACCCCACCTCGTAAAAGGAGAGCCAGAGTTAACAGGTAAGCACATACCTAAGTCCAAATACTTAGGGCAGATTAGAAGCCTAAGAGAAGCTAATTACAAAAACTTAATAGCAGTCTAAGTCTCAAACAAGTATCACTGTCATCTCACAGTATCACAGTATCATCAGGGCTGGAAGAGACCTCACAGATCATCAACTCCAACCCTTTACCACAGAGCTCAAGGCCAGACCATGGCACCAAGTGCCACGTCCAGTCCTGCCTTGAACAGCTCCAGGGACGGCGACTCCACCACCTCCCCGGGCAGCCCATTCCAGTGTCCAATGACTCTCTCAGGGAAGAACTTTCTCCTCACCTCCAGCCTAAATCTCCCCTGGCACAGCCTGAGGCTGTGTCCTCTCGTTCTGGTGCTGGCCACCTGAGAGAAGAGAGCAACCTCCTCCTGGCCACAACCACCCCTCAGGTAGTTGTAGACAGCAATAAGGTCACCCCTGAGCCTCCTCTTCTCCAGGCTAACCAATCCCAGCTCCCTCAGCCTCTCCTCGTAGGGCTGTGCTCAAGGCCTCTCCCCAGCCTCGTCGCCCTTCTCTGGACACGCTCAAGCATCTCAATGTCCCTCCTAAACTGGGGGGCCCAGAACTGAACACAGGATTCAAGGTGAGGTCTAACCAGTGCAGAGTACAGGGGCAGAATGACCTCCCTGCTCCTGCTGACCACACCATTCCTGATGCAGGCCAGGATGCCACTGGCTCTCTTGGCCACCTGGGCACACTGCTGGCTCATGTTCAGGCAGGTATCAATCAGCACCCCCAGATCCCTCTCTGTCTGGCTGCTCTCCAGCCACTCCGACCCCAGCCTGTATCTCTGCATGGGGTTGTTGTGGCCAAAGTGCAGCACCTGCAATCTCCTCACAATTAATCAGGTACTTCTAAATACAAAGAGATAAAACTTGAATTCTTTGCAGATGTACTAAATCCTGTATTCTTCACCTCAGAACAGCCACCCACAGAAGTAACAGCTGCAGCATCAGGACACTAGGCTTCATTTTAGGTCCAGGAGGCTTGCATTCTCTCCGAGGATGCACAGCCCTGACAACATCCCTAATTCTATGAGTCACATTTAATTAGAATGCAATTAACAGAATTATTTGCCCTTTTAAAAAGTCCTGATTCCACCAAGTGAGCAACTCCATAAGCAATTCTGCTGGAGAAGATTTCTATTGTTCTACAGCTTTTTCCACAGCTAGGACTGCTCAGGACTTAATTAGAGTAGAGAAGCTCTCCATGCATTCCTCTGGATGCACGTTTGCTTGTGGAAGAATGTGCTGTATGTATTGGCACATAACTACTTCCTCTGCCCTGCCTATTCAGCATCAGTTCACTAAACAGATTTAATTTGCCATTTCCTCCAAAGGCATTTACCTTTGGAGTCTTGGTTTCAAAAATAAAAGTCTCTTGTACATACACACACACAAAAAGCGACAGCTCTTTCATGGTACAAAGTCAGACAAATGCCCTTCCTGTGAACACAGTGCAAGAAAAATGTCCTAGAGTATCTTAGCTACAAAATATCAATAAACTGAACTTATGTCTCATTTAATCTACAATGGAACAGTTAATACTTAAAAGGTACATACACTTTCCCTAGTCCCTTTCTTCCTGAGAAACTTGCAGATGCTGAAAAATCAATTCCTTTTGTCTCCTTTTTATTCATCTGCTACACATTAAGGAGAAACTCTGGGCATCCAGAGATCCCACAATGGTCTTTCATCTCCAGAGAAGCCTGGTATGAATTAAAATCCTAGGCTTCCTCAAATTATGGATGCATGCTGCAGCATGCCACCAACTTCTCTGCTCCTGATGGCTGCCAGTTTTCTCAGCATGATAGCTGGCTGATCTGCATCTTTCAACTCAAGTGACTCTTCCACTGCGCTGCCCATGCAACCACTAGCATCCCCAAATATATGTCCCCATGCAAGGGGGACTGCTACATACTCTTTTTCTTCCAACTCCCTGCCATTTACACATTACATTTAAAAGTGGGTTTAGTACAGCCATGATCTTAGTACAAGAACAATAAATACCTAATGGAATTGGTGGTGGTTTTTTTTTCCTTTCAGTGGCCTTGAGAGATTAAAGATTCTACACAAATAACTTTTAACTGCCATAATTCCTTTGTCATGTCTCTCTGTAAGGGCAGTTTTGACCAGAATCCTGTCTTTCTACAACAGATGTAAACTTTAATTGCTATTTAGACTGCTGCAGCACTGGTCAAACATAGGCTGCTCTTTCCCTTGGGTGTCCTATACCACAGTAATTTAAGGCTTCCACTCTCAAGCCTGAAAGTAAACCAAGGCTTAACATTACTTCTTGTTTTACTCTTTGTTGCTCTTTCAGTCTCTTTTTCCTCCACTGAAACGCTCTTTACCCACTTCCCAACTCACAAATACTCCCCAAAGCCAAAGCCACACATTAAAACCACAAAGTCACTTGTATCCACTTTCTGTTCTACAGAAAACATCATCCTTTGCTAACCATTTCTACGTCCAGCACTATCCACAGACAAGCTTTTAGCCACCTTGTCCTGCCATTTCCTAAACAAATAATTTCTTTGTTTAAATTGGATTTTGGCATAAAATATTTTCCACCAAACGATCTCCTTACCTATTCAATGTGGTAGTTTGAAGGGCTTTAAAAGAAAGCTAGTGAAAAGCTACATTAGATGAGAAATGAGTGCATTATATGCAGCCTTGACCAGAAAATACAAGGTAAGAAGAAAGCTCCACAGAAGGGACTTAAGAGACTTAATTGCCACCTTCCAATACCTGAAGGGGGCCTGCAAAAAGGCTGCAGAGGGACTGTTTATGAAGGCCTGCAGTGACAGGATGAGGAGCTATGGTTTAAAATTAGGGAAGAGGAGATTTAGATTGGATGTTAGGAACAAACTCTTTACCACGAGGGTGGTTGATCACTAGAACAGAATCACAGAATCACAGAATCAACCAGGTTGGAAGAGACCTCCAAGATCATCCAGTTCAACCTAGCACCCAGCCCTATCCAGTCAACTAGACCATGGCACTGAGTGCCTCATCCAGGCTTTGCTTGAACATATCCAGGGACGGTGACTCCATCACCTCCCTGGGCAATGGAAGTTGCCCAGAGAGATGGTCGAGGCCCCAGTCCTGGAGACATTCAGGGTGAGGCTTGGTGGGGCTCTGGGTGACCTGATCTAATTGAGGATGTTCCTGCTCACTGCAGGGCAGTTGGTCTAGGTGACTTTTAGAAGTTTCTTCCAGCTTGGGCTGTTTTGGACTCAGAGTGCAATGCTGCCAAAACACCTGGGAGCTCAGCGTGTGCCTGAAACGTGTCCAAAGCAACCGCAAACAGTTAAGAGCTGGCACTGAACTCCCACGCCACACAGACGCCAGACTGGAGCTAGCTCAGATACAACCACAGGTGATGCACACCCAGCAAAGAGGACCCTACCTCGCTCGAGTCCTCCTGCTGATTGATAACAGCCAGGGCGTCCTCTGCGGCCTGGCGCTTGGCCTCCGCCACCGTGCGCTCCATCTTGGCTCTCTCCGAAGTGATCATGTCGTGCGCCTTGCGCTCGGCCTCCGACACCGCCTTCTGCAGCTCTGCCATCGCCTGCCGCTTGACTTCGTTGACAGCTTCCTCTGCAAAGCGGGGAAGAGAGCCTCATCAGCACAGCACGGCTGGCACGGGGCTACGCAGGACTGACACACAAAATGCAGCAGATTATGGAATCAGAGAACCAACCAGGTTGGAAGAGACCTCCAAGATCAGCCAGTCCAACCTAGCACCCAGCCCTATGCAGGCAACTAGACCATGGCACTAAGTGCCTCATCCAGGTTTTGTTTGAACACCTCCAGGGACGGTGACTCCACCTCCCTGGGCAGCCCATTCCAATGCCAATCACTCTCTCTGCCAACAACTTCCTCCTAGCATCCAGCCTAGACCTCCCCTGATACAACTTGAGACTGTGTCCCCTTGTTCTGTTGCTGGTTGCCTGGCGGAAGAGACCAACTCCACCTGGCTACAGCCTCTATTCAGGCAGAAGAGACTATTGCATTAAGAGTCCTCATTTTCAGCAGAAGGAACACAGAGGAACCATTTTCCTCAAGACTCTCCAAAGACCACCCAGGTGTTTCTTTTACTTCTCCATCACCATTCTCCCCTTTATGATGATCTTTGCTACTTTGACTCACATTCAGTGCTCAAATGCAGCCATTTCAAGCCCTAGTGTGTTATTTCTGCAGCCTTCTTGACCATTTTCCTTGGAAAGTTAGCTTTGCAGTACATTGAGAATAGATTTGGCAAGGATTACTATTAGGACATAATATTACATTTTTTTTCCACAATGTGTCAGGAAATTAAGACAGGTTTTATAGGCATTAACCATTTTTTTTCCTGCCATGTTAAAAAATAAATACATCAAGCTAAAAACAAAACAAAACAAAACCCTGGAGAGTTTAATAAAAAAAAATGACATCATAGAGTCATAGAATCAACCAGGTTGGAAGAGATCTCCAAGATCATCCAGCCCAACCTAGCACCCAGCCCTAGCCAGTCAACTAGACCATGGCACTAAGTGCCTCAGCCAGGCTTTGCTTGAACACCTCCAGGGACAGTGACTCCACCACCTCCACCTCCCTGGGCAGCCCATTCCAATGCCAATCACTCTCTCTGCCAACAACTTCCTCCTAACATCCAGCCTAGACCTCCCCGAGCACAACTTGAGACTGTGTCTCCTTCTTCTGTTGCTGCTTGCCTGGCAGAAGAGCCCAACCCCACCTGGCTACAGCCTCCCTTCAGGTAGTTGTAGACAGCAATGAGCTCTGCCCTGAGCCTCCTCTTCTCCAGGCTGCACACCCCCAGCTCCCTCAGCCTCTCCTCATAGGGCTCTGTTCCAGGCACTTCACCAACTTCATTGTCCTTCTCTGGACACGTTCCAGCACCTCAACATCTCTCTTGAATTGAGAAGCCCAGAACTGGACACAGCACTCAAGGTGTGGCCTGACCAGTGCTGAGTACAGAGGCAGAATAACCTCCCTCGTCCTACTGGCCACACTGTTCCTGATCCAGGCCAGGATGCCACTGGCTCATCCCCACTCTAAGATCTTTCCCTAGACACATGGTTTTATGAGCCAGAATTAAAATTTGTTTATGCAGGTTCCTCTGACCTCCTGATCTCTCCTTCACACCCATGTTTACACTGGGAAGGCTCAGCTTCCTGGCTCCACAGAGCTCTTCAGCACATGCCAGCCAGCAAGGCTTCAGCGCCCAATTAACACTGAGCAAGGGGCACACTGCTTCATTCAATAAGCCCCTTCACGCTTCTGGTGAAAGCACTAAGCCAGAACCAGCCTGAGCCTGCAGCAGACACCAGTGTCACATCTTTTATTCTGGGATGATATGGATTGTCACAAATTAGTTATTTGGGTTTTGATGGAGGAAGAGTGCAAAGATTTTACTAATGAACAGTCTTTTAATTGACGACTAAAACAAGTAATTTCTTTTTCTTCCTTTCCCCCCCCCACTTCTTTTTAATTAACTGCTCTAATTAACGAGGAAACCATCCTCCCCCTGAATTAGTTTATCTAATTTTCATCTTTATTCAAAGCAAAATGACAATGATTAATTGAAAATTTAATAAGCAGTAATTATTAACTTGGCAAACCTAGTACCAATTAACACTCTATTAAAACTAATTATGACATGTTTCATTCAAGTGTTTGCACTTAATTGTTTCATCCATTTAAAAACCACCTTAATTAAATGTTCTGTTTAATTAAAAACATAGATTTCTAATAAAACTGCTTTACTGTGGATTAAACTCTCAGTATTACAACTGTGTTACAGGTTTGGGGTTCAGCCCACCTATTTATTTGTCTGCATGCACATAGAGCTAACTCCTACGTGCAGATAACCAAGCGCAGATCCTCTTGAATTGTCTCATGGCTCTCACTTGTTATTAAACCCAAACAAACACAAAGTCTCCATTTTCAGTTATTAAGCAAATGACAATAAAGACTTAACTTTAAGCCACACACTGACTAAAATGGAATGAGTTAGAACTGAAAGAAGAGTTCTACTGCTCTCTTTGCGCGCTCTACGCTAGCGCACGTCCGCAGGGGACATTTCGACTGAAGTTTTTGGGGAAGGGGGGGGGAATTTAGAGATAAAAACCTATGCCTTTATTTTTATGAGGTTGAAAATATGCCCTTATATTCCCCTACCATAAATGTTGTTTAGGGGAGAGCCTCAGCACAAAGGGGGGGGGGGGGGGGGGGGGAAGCATACCCTTCAACCATACAGCCAAAGCTTAATTCACTTTGAATATTCAAGGTGAATTAAAATTCTATCTAAGTGGCAATACAGGACAATAATTTTTGCTTATGATCAAAGCTGCAGCTAGACTAATTGTGTATGCAAATCAGGCAATTTATATTTAAATTATGCATTCCTATTCTAGTCCCACAGGCGCACCCAGATCAGCAAAGGGAATTGGTAGGACATTTGCAAGGTGCTTGAATATTTATTACCAACTGCAAACATTCACTGATCGTGAGAAACAAAATGTACACAGGCAAACATACAGATGCAATTTTATTGCCATTTTCATCAAAATGAGGCAACTTAAATACAGACATTTTGTTTCTATGAACTGCAGTTGCTAATAAAGTGGATTTCTTCGAGGAAAATCTGCATTCTTGGTGGTATTTGCCAGAAGAGGAATTATCCCAAAGAGATGAGATTTAACAAGGCCAAGTGCAGGGTTCTGCATTTTGGCCACAACAACCCCAAGCAGCGCTACAGGCTGGGGACAGAGTGGCTGAGAGCAGCCAGGAAGAAAGAGACCTGGGGATACTGGTGGATAGTAGCTGAACATGAGCCAGCAGTGTGCCCAGGTGGCCAAGAGAGCCAATGGCATCCTGGCCTGGCTCAGGAACACTGTGGCCATTAGGACGAGGGAGGTTATTCTGCCCCTGGACTCAACACTGGTCAGGCCACACCTTGAGTACTGTGTCCAGTTCTGGACTTCTCAATTCAAGAGAGATGTTGAGGTGCTGGAACGTGTCCAGGGAAGGGCAATGAAGTTGGTGAAGGGCCTGGAACAGAGCCCTGTGAGGAGAGGCTGAGGGAGCTGGGGGTGTGCAGCCTGCAGAAGAGGAGGCTCAGGGCAGAGCTCATTGCTGTCTACAACTACCTGAAGGGAGGCTGTAGCCAGGTGGGGGTTGGCTTCTGCCAGGCAACCAGCAACAGAGCAAGGGGACACAGTCTCCAGTTGTGCCAAGGGAGGTCTAGGCTGGATGTTAGGAGGAAGTTGTTGTCAGAGAGAGTGATTGGCATTGGAATGGGCTGCCCAGGGAGGTGGTGGAGTCACCGTCCCTGGAGGTGTTCAAGACTGGATGAAGCACTTAGTGCCATGGTCTAGTTGACTGGATAGGGCTGGGTGCTAGGTTGGATTGGAGGTCTTTTCCAACCTGGCTGATTCTATGATTTTTTTAGGACTTTAATATTTCCATTAACTTTGACAGCAGAATTTGTACTGAGCTATATACTAAGTGTGAAAATAATTAGTTAAAACATTTGGGAGGTTTTGGTTGCAATGCATCACATTTCAATATATTATGAACTCATGAACACCCAAATCAACTAAACACATTGTCACTTAATTTTTGCACTCCTCAAAAATCAATGTTTCCACTACCTACAGATATTTTATAGACACAGAATTCAGGCCTCATACTTTCAGGTGTCAGTAAAACTTGTAGTAGTTATGGGTGACAGTGAAGGAGATTTTATTTGCCTTGATAATGCTGAGCTAGGAAGACCATGAATGATACCAAGCACTCTTCCTGCATTTTCATTTGTGATTTCATTATCAGAAAACATAAATGTGAAAGTTTTCAAAGCCAAGTGTCTAAGGAGCACATGTCTGCATCTTTCATTCTCCAACTAATGCTGAGCAGTCTTGGCAGCAACCCACTCTGTCATTTTAGGAACACAATTGAAATCTTCCTTCCCTTCGAGTAGCACTAACTGGAGAGAAGCTCCAGGGAGCTAACAGCCTGCATGGAATAGGCATTACTCAGCATGATCAGAGGCCCCTGGAGCTGACTCAGGAAAGGTACTCAAGTCATCATTCACTGCTCTGTATAACGTGGCTCCTGGTGAACTCCCTCACATCGTGTGCAAGCTCAGTCCACAGAATGAGGAAGGAAAGGTGGTAGCAGAGGTGCAGTTCTGTGCCATTGTGACATTTTGAATCATCTCACTCTTAGGCTGATCCTGGCAAAGAAGGCCACTGGCATGAGGTGACATGAGTTATCTCTGGATGGATGTGTTCCTCTGTGATCTGTGTTAGATAGCATTGTCCTGCTCTGGCAGGGGGGTTGGACTCCATGATCTCTTTGGGTCCCTTCCAACCCTTTACATCCTATGATCCTACGATCTCAGCTTTGTACCCAAAAATGCATCATCTCTTTCTCAGGACTACCCTGGAAAATGAGCAGGGGGCATATTGCCTTTGTATGATCAAGTATGGCCATTCCACACTTGTTTGGTAAGTCCTGCCTTTCCATCTGGGCTGCCATCAACAGCAGCCCTGAAAAGTGATAGGGGATGGCTGGAAGACAAGGTTCCTCACAACACAGAAAGCCACCAAGCCAGCAGCCCACAGTGGGTCTGGGATCCCCTCACTATTTAATAAAGAGAAAGAGCTATCTCCAGGGAGTGACTGAAGCAATCTACTGATCTGGACTGATCCTCTTTGCTTGTCTGCCTCTCTCCTAACTCCCAAAGTACAGTAAGAACTTGTCTTGGACTCTTCATCCACACATCTGTAATTCAGTGCACTGAAGACTCTTTTACTCCAATAGTCACAAAAGCACACAATTAATGTGGTGTATTTCAAGAGCTGCTCTGGAGTCTCTCAATTTCTAGAATTCTAAACTGAATCCCTTTTTCACATGCTTCTGAGGTTACTTAACTGACTGATTTTAGGCCAAATTCTTTCAGTTTAAGGGATTCAGCATCCCAATCAGACTTTTATACTTGATTCAGCTGCCTACAAATTGGCCTTTACAGACATCTGAAATACCAAGATATCTACACCAAGCCATCTGAAATTACTCGTGAGAGACTTGTAGCCCTCTGGAGTGGCAGTGGCAGTCCAGCTAGGAAACTATGGAGCATCTCAAATGGCACTGCAGACCAATTCTTACAGAGATGAATTTGGCTTTTACTGCCTTGAATGGATTGTGGAGAGCTCCAAGCACACTCTGCTCGCCTGAAACTGAGGGCCTGTGATTTATGACAAGCAGTATCATTTCTGATGTTTGACTTAGTAACAGACACAGATATGTGCCCTCTAGAGAGTCAGACCTCTTTTTATTCTCCTGTTCACAGGCATGTTCCCTTAAAAAAAGCAATCTGATTTAAACCCACATCAACTTGGAAGCAGAGATTGGAAATAGGACCAAAGGAAAAACTTGTTTCTAAGGGATTGATGAAATACAGGTTCACAAGATCACAGAATCAACCAGGTTGGAAGAGACCTCCAAGATCAGACAGTCCAACCTAGCACCCATTCCTAGCCAATCAACTATACCATGGCACTAAGTACCTCAGCCAGGCTTTTTGTGAACACTTCTGGGGACGGTGACTCCACCACCTCCCTGGGCAGCCCATTCCAATGCCAATCACTCTCTCTGGGAAGAATATCCAGCCTAGACCTCCCCTGGCACAACTTGAGACTGTGTCCCCTTGTTCTTCTGCTGGCTGCCTGGCAGAAGAGACCAACCTCCACCTGGCTACAACCTCTCTTCTGGTAGGTGACATGTCACAGCTCCTGTACTCTACCATCTGTGGATATCTGCAATATAAATGCACACCCAAAGTTCTAACTCAAGACCAGAGTTTCAGTTAACCTGCATTGCTAGCTTATAAATGGACTTCTTTTTCTTATTTTTTATTGTGCTGCATCCACAAGTCATAAACAGGCTCACAGGATGTTAGGGTTTGGAAGGGACCCAAGGAGATCACCAAGTCCAACCTCCCCTGCCAGAGCAGGGCAATCCTATCTAACACAGATCACGGAGGGACACATCCAGACAGGCCTTGAAAGGCTTCAGGGAAGGAGACCCCACAACCTTTCTGGGGAGTCTGTGCCAGTGCTCTGTGACCCTTACAGCAAAGAAGTTCCCCATTGTGTTGAGGCAGAGCCTCTTTTGCTGCAACTTACACCCATTGCTCCTTGTCCTATCCCAGGGAGCAGTGAGCAGAGCCTGTCCCCCCGCCTCAGATCCCCTCTAAGCCTTCTCTTTTCCAGACTAGAAAGTCCCAAGTCTCTCAGCCTCTCCTCATAAGCCATGCCCTCCAGTCCCCTAATAAACGACCTGATATGCCAAATGACATCCAAAACCTAGATTCTGCAAGAGGAATCAAGTCCTTGGAATTCAACTGAACAATTCAGCTCTTAAGGGGAGCTCCTGATGCTGCCTCTTTTTTGCTTATTTTTTTCCCATCACAAGGCAAAACAAACTATACAAATACTTCTGGGCATGGAGTTACAAAGGCTACACCTTCCTTGGACAAAAGAAAAATATGTGCATCATTTTTCATCCAAAATGCAGTAGTTCCCAAAATGTTAACTATCATATTAGCAAATGTTTGTGTTTTAGATGGCAAACTCACACAAGCACTGCAGCTTTCTGCTGAGGCAATGATCTGCCAGTGTGACATTGTTAGAGAGCACTCAAAAGCAGCTAGCTTGGCCTTTTGACCAGAGAGCATCGAAATTGCTGCATATTTGCTATTTAATCATTAACTCCTGCTCAGACAGCTGCTGGTGATACAGGTGTTCAAAAGAAGTAGGAGCAGTGTTTGAGTGGGTATGCAGAAGCTCCACTACCTCACCGGAGTTCAAGAGCTACCTCCTGGCCCCTCTGAAAACAAGGAAGCCCTGATATCGATGTGAAAAGAGCAAAGATTTAGCTCCAGCACAGCAATGGGATCCTTGCCAGGAAACTCCTGTGCTCAGGCAGAGTCACAAAGTGCTGATGAAACCTCTGCACAGCCACGTTGCTGTCAGTGGCTGCGCAACCACCCAGAGCGGCTGCAGACAGGCGATCTCGCTTACCTCACCGAAAACTCTGCAGGTTTAGGAGCACAGACTTCAGTGGGGGCTGACAGGCACAAAAGCTTTGGTAAATTAGGAATGGTTAACCTGGCATAGCTGAAGTTTTTGCTTGAACAGGTAAACTCAGGTTTTCTTCCCCGCTTTGGGAATTCTTACCTTAGGTAGGTAAGCACCCTGATGCTTAAAAGAGTACAAATCCCACACAAGCTTCACTGCTTTTCAATTGCTAACAGACTGAAACATAAAGCATATCAAGTTTCAGCCTCAAACCATTATAACCCCTGAAAGGAGAGCCTTAATAGCAGTACTGATATCCCCCCCTAACTATAGCAGCAGATGCTTCTATTAAAAAAGATTACTTCATATCCTGATCAGTTGCAGTTTAAGATTATTAAACACAATTTCTTCTTGTTCCTAGTAGGCTCTTTTGTTCTTTTTTTTTTTTTGGGGGGGGGGTTGAGGTTGATTTTTCTTTTCTTTTCTTTTTTTTCATTCCTCACATCAGTGCACTAACAACTGCACACAGCTGCCAGAAGACCAAGCTGGTGTTTTTAAACAGTTCTTACCAGCTTTCTTCCAGATCTCCTCTGGCACGTATCCAGAAGCAGGCCTGTGAAGGAATTCCCGATGCGATTCTGCAGGAGGAGGGAGTGTGGAGAGAAAAAGAGAGAGCGTGGTAAGCAATGCTGGCTTGTTGAGAACAAGGCTCAGAGAAATACCTTTTCACTTTACTTATCATTCAGACAAAAAAAGAAAAAGGCATAGAATCATAGAATCATAGAATCAGCCAGGTTGGAAGAGACCTCCAAGACCATCCACTCCAACCTAGCACCCTGCCCTATCCAATCAACTAGACCATGGCACTAAGTGCCTCATCCAGTCCTTTCTTGAAGACCCCCAGGGACGGTGCCTCCACCACCTCCCTGGGCAGCCCATTCCAATGCCAATCACTCTTTATGTGAAGAACTTCTTCCTAATATCCAGCCTATACCTACCCTGGCACAACTTGACACTGTGTCCCCTTGTTTTATTGCTGGTTGCCTGGGAGAAGAGGCCACCCCCCACCTGGCTACAATGCCCTTTCAGGTAGTTGTAGCATGTGAGGTTTTTTCCTTTGCTCAAAATAAAAGATGCCACAGCCATGGCTCACAAATGCCACCCAGCCCAGAGCAGCGTTTAGGACTCCAATATCTCATCTTAAGCCAAGATCAGAGGAGTTTGCTTTATTTTCGTTTTACAACTCAACTCTCTATGACAGTTTCCACACTTTTGAGGTTGGCTTTGTGAGAGCAACCGAGGGAGTGATGTGCTTCATCTTTTGTTATTATGTTTATGAAAAGGAAGAAGAAAGAGGGCAACAGTCCAGTTTGGCGTTTCTGCTCTGTGAAAACAGAATGCCTGCTGACGAGCAGAGATAAAAGCCAAGATGATCAAATAAGCTGTCCAAAGAAAAAGGAAGGGTGTTCCTCTATGTTCAGAGCTGTGTTTCCCTACATCTGAGCCCATGTTGGCAACTGTGGCTGCACGAGTTTGAAAACCAGAACCTTTAACTTTAGGTTAAGTCCTCTAAAAACATATGCTGCTAAACAACCTCACTGGAGCTGAAGCTCATAACTCATCCATATACTTCAATCACATTTTGACAGCTCTTTCTCCCCCTCTTCTCTTTTTCAAAAGGTTTTAACCTCTGGGCCTGAGCCTAAGAGCTCTGAAATCACCCTTCCACATGGACTTCAAAGACATGAAATCAGACATTAGAGAAAGAAAATTCACTTTGGCCTGAAGTTTAGCATACAGATTCTCAGCAGATGACAAGCTGCTCTTTTCAAATGCAATTTAAAAAGGGATTAACTATTTTTCAAAGTAGTAGAGGAGAAATTAGGAGGGGGGTGGTGGAAATCAAACACATACAGGTAAGTTCGTTGCCACGATTCCTATTGCCCGTGTGGCAGAGTTACATTGCCAAAATAAAATGAGTTGGTTTATTGCATTGGAGATAAGGTTTGCATCTTTCTAGAGATGCTGCTAGACATTAAGTATCAGGTTTGATGTTTGAAAAGTAGCAAAAATACACATTCTCTTCCTGAAACACTCCTTTTTATTAAATGTATATATGTATTTTTAACATCTTAGAGTTATTCTTCGCTTTGTCACAATGTAGCACATACAAGAAAACAGCTGAACCATTACTTCTGCATATCTTCCCTTTACATCACCATACATAGCCATGCAGTACTGTTTATACTCAGCAGGCTCCAGAACCTTAAATGCATTTAAAAAGATGACATTTATTTAATATTGCAGACAGCTAACACAGATGGAAATCCTGGAGTCTGTGTCATCTACGCAGAGGGCAGGGAATCCCAGCCCCCGTGCACTGCTCCACAGATGCAGCTCCTAGCAGATTGAATCTGCAGACACCAATGGGGCAGACTAAACCTTCCCATCTGACATGCAGCTGAGTGGGTTTCCCCAGGTCTTCTGTTTGTCACTAAAGTATGGGATGGAAGTTAAATGGGTTTTTGTAGGCAGAATTTCACACCTCTCGAGCATCAAATGATGGGTGGGTGTGTGCAAGACTCTGCAGAACAGCTCACTATTTACTTTGGTTTAATTGACTTGATTGAGAACTTCAGATCTCAAGCTGAAAATGGGAAAATTCTCAGTATCACTTGATTTGTGTGATTCTAGAGACGACAAGTATCATTGTGTACACTTCTCCCATCCCTTGGAGGCTTTCAGACTTCCAGGCACAGTGCCAGTTCAGTCAGGGACAGAGGTGGCAGGAGAAAACGTTGCTTGAAAGCTCAGGGAAACTGAAGGCAAAACATCAAAACACTCTTATTTGTGTTTCCTGCAATACCTGCAGCAAAAGACACAACCAGATCCCAAATGTGGCTAAAGAAGAGGGCTTCTTGCATTTGTGTCTTGTGCATTCTGCTGAGTTCTCCTATCCCCTACTGCAACCAGGTGGCCAGGATAGCCAATGGTATCCTGGCCTGGATCAGGAACAGTGTGGCCAGCAGGACAAGGGAGGTTATTCTGCCCCTGTCCTCAGCACTGGTCAGGCCACATCTTGTGTGCTGTGTCCAGTTCAAGAAAGATGTTGAGATACTGGAACGTGTCCAGGGAAGGACAACAAAGCTGGTGAGGGGCCTGGAGCACAGCCCTGTGAGAAGAGGCTGAGGGAGCTGGGGGTGTGCAGCCTGCAGAAGAGGAGGCTCAGGGCAGACCTCATTGCTGTCTGCAACTACCTGAAGGGAGACTGTAGCCAGGTGGGGGTTGGTCTCTTCTCCTAGGCCACCAAAAACAGAACAAGGGGCCACAGTCTGAAGTTGTGCCAAGGGAGATCTAGTCTGGATGTTAGGAGGAAGTTCTTCACAGAGAGAGTGATTGGCATTGGAATGGGCTGCCCAGGGAGGTGGTGGGGTCACCATCCCTGGAGGTGTTCAAGAAAAGCCTGGATGAGGCACTTAGTGCCATGGTCTAGTTGATTGGCTAGGGCTGGGTGCTAGGTTGGACTGGATGATCTCTGAGGTGTCTTCCAACCGGCTTGATTCTATGATACTGCAAGGATTTCATAACCTTGATTTAAGCCCTTTAGCCTGGTACTTACAATTAAAACCAAAGAGTTGTGGAGCTGATTTTTTGGTAGGCATGACTTTCCAGAAAAGGAATTTGATGACATAAATGACCAGATTGCCAGCTAATTGTTAAAATTTCCAAAACATAAACATCAATCAAGCTCTTATTCCAACCACAAATTATTTACATGAGGAATGAGATCCTCTGCAAGAAGAATTAAATCAAGAGCTTATGAGAGCCTTTCCCATAGTTTGGAATGGTGCACACAAAAAAAGACAAGAAGCACTTATGAAGACAATAAAAAACATATTTTCCAAGCAAGACAAATATTATTAACATTGCTATTGTTTAGTCAGTAGTGATGAGTCCATGAAAGCAATCTTCTTTTCAGAGCTAAACTAGAAGACGTGAATAGAGGATGTGAGTCTTATTTTACTATCACAGAACATAAGGAGCTGGAAGGGACCTCCAAAGATCACCTAGTCCAAGGCCTCTGCCAGAGTGGGATCACATAGAGCAGGTCACAAGGAAGGCAGCCAGGCAGGTTTTGAATGTCTCCAGAGAAGGAGACTCCACAGCCTCTCTGGGCAGCCTGTTGCAGAGCTCTGTCACCCTCAGAGTGAAAAAGTTCTTCCTTATGATCATGCAAAACTTCCTCTGCTCCAGCCTGCATCCATTGCCCCTTGTCCTATCACTGGACATCCCTGAGCAGAGCCTGGCCCTGTCCTCCTGGTACTTGCCCTTCACATCCTGATAAACACAAATGAGGTCACCCCTCAGTCTTCTCATCTCCATGCTGAAAAGCCCCAGCTCCCTCAGTCTTTCTTCACAAGGGAGATGTTCCACTGCCTTCAGCATCTTTGTGGCTCTGCACTGAACTCTTTCAAGCAGTTCCCTGAGGTCCTTCTTGAACTGAAGGGCCCAGAACTGGACACAATATTCCACATGTGGCATAACCAGGGCAGAGCAGAGGGGGAGGAGAACCTCTCAACCTACTAACCACACTCCAGGATGCTATTACCTTTTGGCCACAAGGGCACATTGCTGGCTCACATTAATCATTCTGTCTACCAGTACTTCCAGGTGAATAGTATTAAACCCATGATTATGTTCTCATTTATAGAGAATAAGAAAAAGAACCAGAGGTACTGAATCAACCTCAGCCGTTTCTGCCGCTGTAGCCCAGTCTAACAGTGTCCAATGCAGCACACCAAAACTCAGCCTGATCCTCCTGTGCAGACAGCAGATTCAGAGCAATACTTGACAGCATCAGTGACCAGCATCACAGGAGCTGTACACTCTAGAATTACAGGGTATAAATTATCCTGTGTTGAGAACTTCATGCATATCACAGCAGTGCTGATTACCTACAAGTGGCGAAGGAAAGATTTTATCATCATAGAGTTGCTTCAGTTGGAGGAAGCCTTTAACATCATTGAGTCCTGCTGTCAATCCACCACCACCACACCTACTAAACCATGTCCCCAGGTGCCATGTCTACATGTTACTTAACACCTCCAGGGTACACCTTCCTGGGTGGCCTGTACCAATGCTTGACCACTCAAGACGTTTTTCCTAATATCCAACCTAATCCTCTCCTGGTGCAACTCGAGGCCATTTCCTCTCATCCTATTGCTAGTTACTTGGGAGTAGAGACCAAACCCCACCTCACTACAATCTCCTTTCAGGTAGCTGTAGAAGAATAATGGCAGCATGAACAGAGGCTCTGATGGGAGTGGCTAAGACTCTAAGTATGAGGGCAAAGAAGCTTTGATAAAAAACTACCTAGCTCTGCAGGGGTTAACATTTTAAAGTGTCTCAAGCAATGGCTAACCTATGTGTTTTTGACAAATTCATACACTTCTGAGAATCCTGGCTTCCTGAGGCAAATCCTGCAGGTATTGGCACTCTTCAGCTGGGAGATTTCAAACCCTGTTTTGTAAGATTTCCATTCAGATAAATTCAACAGACACAAAACATCAACATCACTGCAGACCTTCTGATGTGTGCCTGCACCACTTATCTAGAGCCACAGCTGCACTCAATAAGGTTATAGATCTTGTTTATAACCCACAACGTTGAGGAACCCTCATCTTTAATTTATGTGGCTGTGTATTTCAGTATACAATGTCTGATATGTGCAATTATTCACTATTAGGATGAGAGTTGCAGTCCTGCTGCAGTGTATAGTACTGAAATTCTTCAGCAGAAATGGAGGAGTCAGATGATGTATTATTCACTTCATAGACCATCACAGTTCATCAAGTGAATATATATAAAGTCTGAGTCATTTTTAGACTTTCATAAACATGTATTATTCAGACTGAGAAGAATGGACTCATCTTACCTTCAACACTCAGAGAATAATGAAAGCTTGTAAGCTGCTGTAGCTGGCTAATGCATGTATTGGATTACACTGCATTAAAAAGAATGATCAAATACTTAATTTGATTTCTTAATTAAAAATATCAACAGGAAAATATTGATCAGATACTACAAACTGTCAGGCTCAACATGATTTACAGGGATGTCAATTGAAAAGAAGCACAAAAATCTATGGCAGGAAAACAAACCAGTCTGGCTGGCTCAAAATGGCAACCTGAATTCTCTTCATTTTGCTTTGGACTCAAACTACCTGTGCTGAATTTCAGCTCAGAGCCTTCCAGTGAAAGCTATCTATGAAGACTGTGGCATAATGCTTATAGCAAGAACTTATCACTTTAGTGATGACATTTTAATCATAAAGAAAAAGAAACAAAGGCAGAAAATCAGAGAATATATGTGATTGGAAGAGACTTCAAAGATCATCCAGTCCAACTCTTGACCTATCAGCCATAAGGGCCCCATTTTTTCCCCCCTCTTGCTAGTGGAGATGACAACATGGATTTAAAGGGTGCATTAACTTGGTTTTTAAAAAATAAAAAAATAAAAAGGGGAATCATTGACATTTAGAATCCCTGAACCCTGCTGTGGTATTTCAATTAAAATATTGGGAGAATTTCACAATCCCTTGTTCAAAACCAAAACACAAAGCCCTAAACAAAAGAGCACCTCAAGGCTCACAGACCCTGTTTCAGTTTTATTACACCTCTGAATGTTACCAGTTTTCATTTTTGTGAACTAGATCACTACCAGATTGGAGCAAACAGGAGGATTACCTTTCCACAGACTCCAAAGTAAGTATTTTCTGCCTTACATGTCAGACATGAAAGAACTTCTGATCAATATTTATGGTTGACATCGATGTTACATCACTGAAGAGATCCCAATTTCATGTCCATGAATCTCAGAAGTAGGTTTTAAAGCCAAGTAACCAAAATGGGCATGCTAGAATTGAAATGGACTGTCTCCAACCAGTTCATACCCTTGAGGCTGCAGAGGTGACTGGTGCTTCCAGTGCTGAAGGCTATGCCACCCAACATCTTTTTAAGCAAACAGACTTTGCTGTTTCCAAGTATTCATCTTGACAAAGACATGAATAAAATAGGATCTAATCGTATGTTGGATCTTTCTCTTCTATTGCTGTTGTTCTGGTTGTTATTTTTCTTTGACTGTGCTATTATCCAGAAAGTTTTGATGAGTGTCTAGGGTTCCAGCTTCTTTAGGGCAATTACAAAAACAGAGTTTCCTTTCAGGTTTTTTTTTTCTTGTACATACCATGGCACCTGGTATGGCTCTGGCCATACCATGACCTGGCTCTCTTTGCATCACAGCTTTACTAAACAAGCCTACCATTGCTTTGGATCCAGGGGCTTCCTCAAAAGTGGTATTGGTGAAGGTGAAGCTGCAGGGTGGGATCAACATTTCAGATGCCCTATTTGTGAGTCTTTCATTATGTTACATTTAATACTCCCAGTTACAAGGAATGCTCCTTTCTGAGAAGGGCTCCTCTAGGGACTAGACTTCATTAGTGAAGTTGGGAGCAGCATTTCCATAACCCTTCTTTTCACTGATTGAAGATGATTGGTAGAGCTGTTGGCTCAGATCTTTTCATACACACACACACACACACACAAAAGGTTTGTTTGTTACGAAGAAGCCCTAAATATTACAGGGATAACTCTAGAGATTTACCAAGAGGAAGATGAAGAGGGTATTGGATTTGGTTTTTTGTTTTCCTATTTGCAATTAAATGAGTTTTAGACTTAGTAAGTTATTGAGGAGAAAAGAAAAACACAGGTTTAAATTACATAGTTGCAAAATAACTGAGACATGCAGTCCTACTAATGAGCACAGTTTCTGGCACTTGACATGGACAATTTCTGTTTTTTAAAGATAGATATTAGACAAGCAATCATAGCTTTCTGTTCTTCCTAACAGTGCAGAGCATAATAAAAAGGCATCACTGAGACGTGCTTCTTTGCCATGTCTGCCACAGAAGTGAGCGGATGGGGGTAGAAACAGACCAGCATATGAATAAGCTCCAGAAAGCCCACGAATTAAAGCTTGTTTTAATACACTCAACTTGTCTTAGAGTAGTTGTGTGAGGTATTATGTGAGTGTGACTGCGAAGGTCTGAAGTGGATGGAAGTCCAGCTGCTTGGTCTGCTCCTCACAAGTGGCTCCGCAGCTTTAGCCAAACTCTGTTTACACCATGAACAGCACCTAAACTAACTCAGGCACACTTGGGCAGGCTGCAGTGCTGGACACAGACCTAGAGGATCATGTAAGCATGGCTGTGGGCATCCCAGACATTGTTTCTTTCTTCTATAGAAACTAAGTATGGCTAAGTACTTCTGGCTTCTACATTTCCATACAAATATTCCCATCCCTTTATATTTCCCTGCATTTCCTTAGAAACACAACTTCCAAGTTAGATCATAGTATCATAGTATCATAGTATCATCAGGGTTGGAAGAGACCTCACAGATCATCGAGTCCAACCCTTTACCACAGAGCTCAAGGCTAGACCAAGAAGGTGAATGCCTTTGGCCTCACAGTGCTAAACAATCCAGGAACACCCACAGATTGCCTTAATCCAGCAGACAAGGGAGAGAGACGGAAGGGATGAGGAGTCAGCGCACATCTCAGTGCTCTGTTATCCCTACACAACAGTCTGACCTTCCACCACACCACTTCTAGACACCGCTGAATGAAAAGCAAATTACCAAGTCACCAAATCACCCAAACCCAAAATAACATGACTATTAGGGCATAAGAGTTCTGTTGAATTCAGTGCTGCACAGAGAGGAATATTTCACTGCTATTACGGAAGAAGAATCGTCAGAACAAATAACTTGGCTGAGCTGAAAGAGGACAGGCAAACGAGCCGAAAGAGGACAGGCAAACAATCTGAATGAGGATACTGTACCTAATGTAACTGGATCTGGATTCACTGGGCTCTGCTGTCTGGAATGACTACTGCTGCTGTTGCCACCTTTTTTTAAGTCCTCAGCATCGCTGTACCGCCGTATCCAGTAGTTGAGCTCCTCGCGGTCTGCTTCTTGACATCGCCGTAGGACAGTGAGAGATCGCCTCGTTTTTTCCACCATGTCCATTATGCAGTTTAACAGCTACTCACAGCAGTGGGTGGGGCAGAGAAACAACACAGAACAGCTCACTCATAAACTGACAGAAAACATTCATGTGCTGAGTAATCTCCTAATGAGGAAGGAGTCTCCCTGCTGTCTCAGACACAGATGAACATTTCCAGTCCTGTCTGAAGAACGCCAACCCCTGCCTGTTTCACTGGTGATCCTAAACTCTGCACAGATGGATTTCTGGGGGAAATGAAGGAAAAGACTCCACAGACTGCAGCCCCATAGAGGCCAGGAGATCTGCTCTAGAACTGATACCTACAAATGTGTAGAAGAGGTAAAAAAATCCAAGAACAAACCCACTATCTCCTTGATCTGGGCTTTGCAGAGGCATCAACCATTTCTCTTTTGGCAGCCTGTAATATTTAGGATACTGCACTATACACTTAACAGCAACACCTGGTGCAAGGCAATTTAATCACCATCTCTTTCAAAGCTTGTCCTAGGATTCAGATTTGTTTCAAGAGAAAAAACTTTTAATTTCACAGTATCACAGTATCATCAGGATTGGAAGAGACCTCACAGATCATCAAGTCCAATCCTTTACCACAGAGCTCAAGGCTAGACCATGGCACCAAGTGCCACGTCCAACCTTGCCTTGAACTGCCCCAGGGACGGCGACTCCACCAGAGCTCCTTTCAGACAATAACACCGAAAAGTACATTTAGCCCTTACGTGGTCAAGGTGTTTCCACTCTTCTGCCCATTCTCTGTCTGTTAGCCTGTGATCAATCATTTCTTCTTGACGTGTGCCATGCAACCCTAACAAAAAGGAGCAAACCACGTTTACAATGTTGGGAGTCCTCAGGGAAAGGGGGGAAAAAGGGGCAGGGGGAAAGAGTGTATTAGACAAATAGATCATACATTACCTGGTTTATTATCAGGACTGTCACTACAAAAAGTAATGGGTGCTTAAAAACTTTGCTCTAAGTTCTCTCTAGCTCTTTTCCAAATACAAGATGCTACTGTTTTACTGAATTTAATGTCTTCAGTTCTGCAGGTTACAAGATGACCTCTCAAAAACAGGCTCAACGCCCTCTGAATATATACATTAAAACATATATATATAGAACATTTACTCCCAATATATAATTTTTCATTTGCACTACTTGAAGAAGTCAGCAAGGCAATTATTTGGCAGCTTGATATGCTGAATACTAGGCTGTACTTCAGAGAGTGGAGAAAAAAAATATTGGTCTAAACTCAATGGTATTTCACTAAATTCAGTAATTACTACCATGTCAACAGAGCATCATTAAGGGTCCATCCCCTCACAGATGTTTAAACAACATGTGGTTAAAATGCAGCACATGTATCAGAGCAGTTGACAACGTGATACAACCACACCAGTATTTATTATCAACACTCAGCAGAAACTGACACTTGCTCTTTGTTTAGCCTCCACTATACAGATGCTGAAGAGTTGTAGATGTTTCTCTCTAGTGAAGATTTGTTTAAAACAAGGAAGAATAGTAAGTGCAGATGGGAAGCAAGCTAGGCAAATCTAAAAGCATCAGACACCCCATTAAACCAAAACGTGCCATGGGGGTGTGGTTGATGCTTCTGCTGTTTGCATCCTCTGCAGACACCCCCACACTGCTTTGCACTCGAGATGTTACACACGAAACACTTCTCCAGAGGCTAATCACTTTCCTCTAGTCTAGGCTCCATCAATTTCGTGATCATCATAAATGTGGCACTTGAAGAAAAATGAAAGGCTCTGTGTACCCTTGCCTGCCAGACACCTGAGTGTCTGTGTCATCTACACAGCTGTGAAAGCACAGGTTTCTCCTCCTTCTGACTCTCTTGCTTTAAAATGTAATAAAGGTAATATTCAACCCATGTTTACAAATAAAGAACTGAAATAAGGCCATTAGAAGCAGCTAGATGGACAAAGAGCTATAAAGGCTACACCTGAATGGTGAATATTTTATCAGCAGACCCCCCTCCTGTTCACAACACAAAATATAACTGCAAGGAAAAGCAATGCAGAAGAGCAACATGCCTTACCCATAGGTCTGTTTCTGTCCCTGAGGTCCCTGTGATTGGGGTGTCTGTATGAGTCCCTGTAGTGGTGGGCAATGGCCATATCATCCAAACGATAATGCTGAGGTGGAGGTGGGGTGGGATGAGGCAGACCATTGGGCTGATAAGATAAGCCATTATTTGGACTGTACCGCTGGCCTGGGCTAATAGTGCAGGGCCGCTTGCTTGGATGCTCTGAGTGCAAAGGCTCTCTGTCAAAGCCATTTTCTTTGGTTCTGAAAAACAAAGCAAAGAAACTTTAAGTCACTTAGCAGAGCTGCTCAGGAACAGTATCACAGTATTATCAGGGTTGGAAGAGACCTCACAGATCATCAAGTCCAACCCTTTACCAAAGAGCTCAAGGCTAGACCATGGCACCAAGTGCCACGTCCAATCCTGCCTTGAACAGCTCCAGGGACAGCGACTCCACCACCTCCCCGGGCAGCCCATTCCAGTGTCCAATGACTCTCTCAGGGAAGAACTTTCTCCTCACCTCCAGCCTAAATTTCCCCTGGCACAGCTTGAGGCTGTGTCCTCTTGTTCTGGTGCTGGCCACCTGAGAGAAGAGAGCAACCTCCTCCTGGCCACAACCTCCCCTCAGGTAGTTGTAGACAGCAATAAGGTCTCCCCTGAGCCTCCTCTTCTCCAGGCTAACCAATCCCAGCTCCCTCAGCCTCTCCTCGTAGGGCTGTGCTCAAGGCCTCTCCCCAGCCTCGTCGCCCTTCTCTGGACACGCTCAAGCATCTCAATGTCCCTCCTAAACTGGGGGGCCCAGAACTGAACACAGCACTCAAGGTGTGGTCTAACCAGTGCAGAGTACAGGGGCAGAATGACCTCCCTGCTCCTGCTGACCACACCATTCCTGATGCAGGCCAGGATGCCACTGGCTCTCTGGGCCACCTGGGCACACTGCTGGCTCATGTTCAGGCAGGTATCAATCAGCACCCCCAGATCCCTCTCTGTCTGGCTGCTCTCCAGCCACTCCGACCCCATCCTCTATCTCTGCATGGGGTTGTTGTGGCCAAAGTGCAGCACCCTGCACTTGGAGCTATTGAACCCCATCCCCTTGGACTCTGCCCATCTGTCCAGGTGGTCAAGGTCCTGCTGCAGAGCCCTTCTGCCCTCCAACTCAGTCACATCTGCCCCCAGCTTGGTGTCATCTGCACACTTGCTGATGACTGACTCCATGCCCTCATCCAGATCATCTATGAAGATGTTAAAGAGGATGGGGCCCAGCACTGATCCCTGAGGGACACCGCTAGTGACAGCTGCCAGCTGGATGTGGCACCATTCACCACCACTCTCTGGGCTTGGCCCTCCAGCCAGTTCCTAACACACCCCCCTCCACCTACATGCAGCTTCAGGAACTGAAGTTTGTTCCTTCACTTTGCTCCAAGTGTGTGGCTTTGCAGGAAGGACGTTTCCTAACAATGTTCCTTGAAAGGATACAAAGGACACATTGCCCTTGCCCAACTCTCCCTGTGATTTCAGAAGCACTGCAGGGTGAGCCTTCCCATTGAGGGCTTACAGAGCTGGGCTGCAGGACAAGCAGCCTTCCCTGAAGCCAGGGGCTGCTGGGATGCATTGAGATATAATTGCAAAGCTGAAACAATCAACTGATACACAAAAGCTGGAGAAATCCTTACTACAGTCTTAAGGTAGTGCATGTCAGTGTGCTGAGGCTCAACTATACCTAGTGCCAGGATGAGATCCCATCAAGATCAATGTCACACTAAGACTTTGGGCAAGAATGACTCTAGATGATGAGAAATGCTTCCTACAGAGATTCTTGTACCAGTTGGGCAATTGCAGTCAAAGGTGCTGTGCCTGTCATTAATTTTGCAGGGAGATGTGGTTAGACTCAAGTACTCAATGAAGTTCAAGATTCCCCACCTCGTCACTCTTAGAAGATTCATGCTCAGGCAACAAGGAAGAGTTATCAGGGATAAGGCAGTTTTTTACACTACAGATACTTGTTAATTCAATTAATAATCAGCTGTTTCTACTTTGCACCTCTGCCTGTGAATCTGGATCTCACACTGAGCTCATTACTCCAACAGGTTCACAACTCCTTTTAGGGAAGCTTTGTTTCACTGGAGTATTGGTTGTTGGAATAAACAAAACCTACCAAATATTAGCTTTGAACAGAAAGGTTATTGGGTAGAAATAACAAACTGCTGCAGGAGATTTTTTTTCCCCTCTAAAAGCCTTTATTAAACAGCTGATATATTGCAGCCTTTTTTTTAAAGAGAAGTCTCTCCTTCACGGATTACAGATAGCATAATCCATCTTCCTAGTAATAACAACATTTTTTGTTGCTGCCAGGGAGGTAAAGTTTGATCTAATTTTCTTGGTTGTCTGCTGCTAAACCCAACTGCCCTTTGACAGACCCTTCCCCACAAACCAACCCCATGGGACTGCCTGTGGAGAAACAGCGTATTAATTGTTGCCCTTCAGCAGGCTTTCCTTTAATGTCAATGAGAGGAAGGATGATACCAAATCCTTGACAATATCCACTGGAAGAGGGAGAGAGAGTGCAACTGCCAGCAGGAATAGAAACTATATAAACATGTGACAAATTCCAAAGTCTCATCAGGACAGCAACCACTGGCAAATTTACTGCATCTGAATACACTGGAAATGGCAATAATAACTTGGATTGGTTTGGGTTTGTTTTAATTGGTTTTTTAACTGTACTTCTTTCTCCTGTTGTGCCAGAGCACCAGCCAAGGGGTGTTCTGGGCTTGGGTTTTAACCTGGCTCTGGAAGGAAAGGGCTGAGAGCTGCTTTTGGTTGGAATATTCCAGCCAGAGATGCATTCTGAGCACTGCTGTGTTGAAGTGGTATTGGTTATGCTTTCCTAAGCTAAATCCTATGTAGGAGAGAAGTTGTTTGTCAGTCTGAATAGCCTGGACAGGCTATCCTTGTGAAGTACATCATGAAAAGTGAGTCCAGCAGGTCTAGGGAGGTTCTACTCCCACTCTGCTCTGCCCTGAGGAGACCACACCTGCAATACTGTGACTTGTTTTGGGCTCTCCAGTTCAAGAGAGGAATCTGTTGGAGGCTGTAAGGATGGCTGGGGGACATGAACACCTGGTTGATTGAACAGGGCTGGGTGCTGGGTTGGACTGGGTCATCTTGGAGGTCACTTCCAACCTGCTTGGTTCTATGACTCTAATAGACAAAGTACTCAAGAGGGACATAAGTCAGGTGCCTTGAAGTCAATCTACTATTATTCTGCTTCTCATTTCAGTCCTACTTATTCCTCCAGGTCTCATCCCCTCTAGACAGCAGCATTCCCTAGATGCCTGAAGAAGCAGTCCTGTTTCACAGGAATTGGCAGACCCACGTGAGTGCAAGTTCTGAATCCCACCACAAATTTAATCTAATTTCTTCTGGTTTTCACCTGATCCATCTGATTTCAAAGCAAAAACAGCCTACAGAGATGAAGTATCACAGTATCACAGTATCCAGCCACTCCGACCCTAGCCTGTATCTCTGCATGGGGTTGCTGTGGCCACAGTGCAGCACCCTGCACTTGGAGCTATTGAACCCCATCCCCTTGGACTCTGCCCATCTGTCCAGGTGGTCAAGGTCCTGCTGCAGAGCCCTTCTGCCTTCCAACTCAGTCACATCTGCCCCCAGCTTGGTGTCATCTGCACTGTCATCTGCACATTCAGTAACGCTGAATGTGTAGGAAGCCTAACAGACATGCTTCCTCGGTTTTCTTGCTCCTGCTGGTTGCATATTCCTTGATGGGCACCCAAATCAACACTGCTGTTTGAAAAAGTGGCAACATGATAAAGATGGGCTCCTTCAAATATGCGTCACAGAATCAGTCTGGGTTGGAAGGGACCACAAAGATCATCTAGTTCCAACTCCTCTGCCATGCCCAGGGACACCCTACCCTAGAGCAGGCTGCCCACAGCCTCAGCCAGCCTGGCTTAAATCACCTCCTGGCATGGAGCCTCAACCACCTCCCTGGTAAACCCATTCCAGGCTTTCACCACTCTCATGCTCAACAACTTCCTCCTCACCTCCAGTCTGAATCTTCCCACCTCCAGCTTTGCTCCAATCCCCCCAGTCCTGTCATTCCCTGAGAGCCTAAAAGTCCCTCCCCAGCTTTTTTGTAGCCCCCTTCAGATACTGGAAGGCCACAAGAAGGTCAACTGGGAGCCTCCTCTTCTCCAGTCTGCATAGCCCCAACTCTTTCAGTCTGTGCTCACAGCAGAGCTGCTGCAGCCCTCTGAGCATCCTCGTGGCCCTTCTCTGGACACACTCCAGCATCTCCACATCCCTCTTGTAATGGGGGCTCCAGAACTGGATGCAGTACTCCAGGTGGGGTCTTACCAGAGCTGAGTAGAGGGAGAGAATCACCTCCCTGGCCCTGCTGACCACACTTCTCCTGCTGCAGCCCAGGCTCTGGTTGTCCCTCTGGGATACAAGTGCACACTGCTGGCTCATGTTGAGCGTCTCGTGCACCAGCACCTCCAAGTCTCCCTCCTCAGGGCTGCTCTCCAGTGTGCTGAGTCTAGTCTGGGTGATTTCTAAAGTGTAGGGGGGCAGGTAACACCCAAACCATCACATCCAGCCACTCACTGCCCAGGCCTGGATTTGTGCTTGGGATTGCCTTGACCCAGATGCAGGACCTTGCACTTGGTCTTGTAGAATCTCATGAGGTTGGCTTGTGCCCACCTCTCCAGCCTGTCCAGGTCCCTCTGGATGGATCCCTTCCCTTCAATGTGTCTGCTGCACCACACAGCTTGGGTCATTTTACTTGGAACCATGATTTAAAGACAACAGAATCGATGCCAGTCATTAACCTTTACCCATTTAACAGACTTTAAGGCGTATGCAAGTTATTAGTTCAATTTTAAGTTACTGCCATTTATGAATCATTTTCTGGATAGGAAATCTGACCATGCAAAACTGCCTTGGCTGGGAAATCTTTGCTTGATCAAAAGCATTTCACCAGTTTCTAAGAACACTAAAGTCAGTGTGCAAGAAAGAGACAAAGCTGTTCATATGCTATCTGTGCAAGATGCTTAGATTTAAATTGGACTGCCAGCAATAAAGCCTTGATGGCCAAGTCTCGATAATGCTTTGTTGGAGTAAAATACTCACTTTGATTATAATCCTGTCTTACAGAAAGATTGATATTGCCTTGCTAACAGTTCATACAGAGAAGACTCTTTTAAAATTCCTCATAATTACACATAGCTTACAAAGAGCATAGCTCTAAGTGCTGTGAGCATCCTTCACTGTATTGAGACAGGGGGGAAGATTCTTCACACAAGATTTACCCAATAGATTGTTGAAGTTGGTATTTGTGCCCAAGTACCTTTGGCATGAATTTCTTGTTGGTGTGCCATGGTTACAGCAAGCACAGCAGCACTTTTTAAAGTCTGTGATGGTTTGGGTGTTACCCACCCCCCCACCCCCACTTTGGAAATCACCCAGATGAGACTCAGCCAGCTCTGGACATTTGAATGAAGCTTATATTTGCAGCTTAGCTCAATATACAAGCAGATATTTACAGTATATACAGTTATAGACAGAAGTATACAAGTTAAAAGGTAATACAGAAACACAACAGCTCTTCCAGAAACCTGAGTCCCCAGGAGGGGCTCCCAACTGCCCTTCCACCTTCTCCCAGCCCTCTACCTTACCCTAGACGTTGCCTTGTGCCCTAAGGAAGAATGGAGGGTCAGCTGGGGGGGTTAGGAAGCAAAGTGGATTAATCAGAGAGACGGAAGGTGAAGTTAGACAGAAATGCAGCTCAAAGCCCAGGCAGCGCCCAAATGCCTTATCTATGGTTTTACTCTTATACATCTCAGCAAGCCTGTGAGTGAAGTAGACATCACCTTTCACAGCCTGTAATCTAGTTCTTCTCACCTAAACATCCCAGCTAGCTTCAAACTAGTACAAAGTCACAATCATAGCAACTTGATCAAAATTAAGAGCTATTCTAATTGATGTTTTTGCCATCCTACATGCACTTTGTAGGCAGCTGTCATAAAGGTGAAGCCACTATGTGACATGGTCATATGCAACAGAGCCTCTTCCAAGAAGCCCTGAATCATAGAATCATAGAATCAAGCAGGTTGGAAGAGACCTCCAAGATCAGCCAGTCCAACCTAGCACCCAGCCCTAGACAGTCAACCAGACCATGGCACTAAGTGCCTCATCCACTCTTTTCTTGAACACCTCCAGGGACGGTGACTCCACCACCTCCCTGGGCAGCCCATTCCAATGCCAATCACTCTCTCTGACAACAACTTCCACCTAACATCCAGCTTACACTTCCCCCAGAACAACTTGAGACTGTGTCCCCTTGTTCTGTTGCTGCTTGCCTGGCAGAAGAGACCAACCCCACCTGGCTACAGCCTCCCTTCAGGTAGTTGTAGACAGCAATAAGGTCTGCCCTGAGCCTCCTCTTCTGCAGGCTGCACACCCCCAGCTCCCTCAGCCTCTCCTCATAGGGTTTGTGTTCCAGGCCCCTCACCAGCTTTGTCGCCCTTCTCTGAACACATTCCAGCACCTCAACATCTCTCTTGAATTGAGGGGCCCAGAACTGGACACAGTACTCAAGGTGTGGCCTGACCAGTGCTGAGTACAGAGGCAGAATAACCTCCCTTGTCCTACTGGCCACACTGTTCCTGATGCAGGCCAGAATGCCATTGGCTCTCTTGTCCACCTGGGCACACTGCTGGCTCATCTTCAGCCTACTATCTATCCGTACCTCCAGCTCCCTTTCCTCTTGGCTGCTTTCCAGACACTCTGTCCCCAGCCTGTAGCGCTGCTTGAGGTTGTTGTGGCCAAAGTGCAGAACCCTGAAGATGACTAATTAGCAAAACATTGTTAGTGGCTAATATATTTGAAATTATTTCTTTTTCATAACTAAGCATTCTCTCATCAAAACAAAACCTCACATTAGTCCATTTGCTTTACAACAGTAGAATGCAAAAGTTGTAAACAAAATAGAGTGAAGGCTTTGTTCATGACATGTCATGAACAAATTACCAAAATGTGTTGTCTCCTCAGGTGTCACTTTTTTCTCTCTTGCAGTGACTGATGGTTCCCAGTGTTATTACAGAAACAGATTGATCTTTTTAATGAGCTACTTTAATAGACTCCAAAATCTCACCGTGGCTGCTCATCCATGTCAGACCATATGCACCAAGAAAACATTCAGTAAAACACAAAGCTCTGCTGTCAGATTGCTCTATAAAACCTCACATACAGTAGGCTTGGATATGCAGCTAAATCACCAGGACTGGAAAATGCACATGCCAAAAAAAAAAAAAACCAGGGTTCTGAAACTGTAAGCAGAAAATATTGCTGTATGTAGAGTCTCTTCAACAAAAAATCACAGTGTGGATGTGGCTATGTGAAACACACACATTCCACTTCCTTTGCCTGATCTCTTTTGCCTCTACTACAACCAACAGGATGCACTGACCTGTGACTGAAAGAAAAATGCAAATATGGAAAAAATGTGCCACTGGGATGCTCAGAGGGCTGGAGCAGCTCTGCTGTGAGGACAGACTGAAGGAGTTGGGGCTGTTCGTCCTGGAGAAGAGGAGGCTCCCAGGTGACCTTCTTGTGGCCTTCCAGTGTCTGAAGGGGGCCTACAAAAAAGCTGGGGAGGGACTTTTTAGGCTCTCAGGGAGTGACTGGACTAGAAGGAATGGAGCAAAGCTGGAGGTAGGGAGGTTCAGGCTGGGCATGAGGAGGAAGTTGTTCATCATGAGAGTGGTGAGAGGCTGGAATGGGTTGCCCAGGGAGGTGGTTGAGGCCCCATGGCTGGAGGTGTTTAAGGCCAGGCTGGATGGGGCTCTGTCCAGCCTGATCTAGGGTAGGGTGTCCCTGGGCATAGCAGGGGGGTGGAACTAGATGATCTTTGTGGTCCCTTCCAACCCTGACTGATTCTATGATTCTATGATTCTATGTTTCTAATATGTACATCTATAAATTATACATACACACAGGCACCGTCCCTGGAGGTGTTCAAGTAAAGACTGGATGAGGCACTTAGTGCCATGGTCTAGTTGACTGGATAGGGCTGGGGGATAGGTTGGACTGGATGAGCTTGGAGGTCTCTTCCATCCTGCTTGATTCTATGATTCTATATTATATAAATATACAAAGTTTTCTTTCTATCTATCTTCCATACATGCACACATACAATGTCTACACACACATTATTGCCCCTGGCAAGTGAGAAAGATACCACAATTTACTAAGAGACATATCTCCAAACAGAATTATTCCAACTGCACTTAGTTTCCCCTGGAAAGACTCATAGAATGGTTTATATTGAAAGGGAACTTAAAGATTATCTAGTTCCAACCTCCCCACCAAGGGAAGGGACACCTTCCATTAGACTAGCTTGCTCAAGGCTTCAACTAACCTGGTCTTGAACTCCTCTAGGGAGGGTACATCCATAGCCTTCCTGAACAACCTATTCCAGAGTTTCTCCAACCCTCATTCTAAAGGATTTCTTCCTAATTTCCAGTCTAAATCCACCTCCTCAAGCCATCACTAGAAGCCCTTGTAAAAAATCCCTTCCCTGCTTTCTTACAGGACCCCTTCAGGTACTGAAAAGCTGCTCTAAGGTCTCCCCAGATCCTTCTCTTCTCCAAGCTGAACAGCCCCAAATTACACATCCCGTCCTCACAAGGGAGGTTCTCCATTTCTCTGATCATCATCATGGCCCTCCTTGAGACTTTCTCCAGCAGTACCATGCCCCCCTTGTACACAGTACTCCAGGTGGTGCCTCAGCAGAGCAGAGCAGAGGGGCAGAATCCCCTCCATGTCCTGCTGTTCTAACTGTTTTGGATGCACTCCATCACACAGCTGCTTTCTGGGCTGCCAGTGACCACTGCTGACTCACGGGGAGTTTGTCATCAACTGGCACCCCCAAGTCCTTCTCCTCCAGACTGTTCTGGAGCTGCTCCTCAGCCAGAATGTATTTGTGCTTGGGACTGCCTGACCCCGGTTCAGGACCTTGCATTTGACATTACTGAACTTCATGAGGTTGACTTGGGCTCACCTCTCAAACCTGTCCAAGTCCCTCTGGATGGCATCCTTGCCCTCCAGCACTGTCAACCAGACCACACAGCTCGGAGTCATCTGTTGCCTTTTAGGCACTTTTTTCCATCTCCCAGCTACTGAGTCACAGCAACCCCCCCTCTTAAAGAATGCCTCCTCTTTTCCTTTGTATTTTTATTAGTATATTTGAAAACTACTTAGATATCTAAACAAAAGGTATCTCTGTTTCCAGATGTTGCTTCCTGCTTCTCTGTAAACAATTAAAATAATTAATAGTATAATGGGTATAAAGCCAGACAAGTATTTGGTTTCACTACTCTGTCTAGGCATGCTCTGACTCTGAGGACAGTTTTTTGTGGTTGCTTTACTTAACATTATCCCAATTAAAAGCTACATGAACTCCTATACAGTAAATTCAAGAACCTTTTCAACAGGACCTTATTCTTTGTACTGAATCTGTAGTAAAAACGCTCTTGAGTGCACAATGCCACTCCACTGTAAAGAGTTAATCACAGTCAGAAGAGAAGCAGTTGTGATTAACAAGTGTCAGAGCTGTTTGACACTGAAAAAAAGCCAGCTTATTTTTAAACTCAAGGCACCACTGCAATGGGTGAGCTGAGCTGAGCTGTGTCTTTCCAGGTCTTTCATGGCAGCAAAGAAGTTCAGAGTCAAAAAAAGGATGGGTTTTTCTGAAATGCCACTTCACCCAAACTAAGGAGTCTAATTTCAAGCATCAGTCTACAGAGGCTGGCAACTGATAGCTTTGTCACCTCAGAGTATGCAGGCCAGTAGGACATCCCACATTACAGCCCTTATCTAGGACCCCAGGAATTCAAACACAGAATCTTACCCATAGCACAAGCACTGCCTACCCCTCATCTCCTGCATTACTGCTTGAAGAGGAGCTGAAGACTCCTTCATCTGGACAGAGACTAAGCAAGACTTCAGCTGTGAAGCCAAAGGCAATGGCTCACTAGCAGAGACTTCCAAGTTTCAAAAGCACCTCTGTACTTTTTGGCAGAACAGCATTATACAAGTTCCACACTACAAAATCCATGGCAAACCAGAGCATGAAAAATCTAGTCTTTGGGCCTCCCAAAGGTACAATGTATATGCCAGCCATAATTCTAACACCATCATGGGAAGACAGTTAAAAATAAACAGCCACTAGAGTGTATACTTGTAATGCTAAACAGAGAACTTTATTCAAGTAAGAAAATTGCCCTGCACCCCTAAAGCTACTGCACTTCACACATAGCACAGTATCACACAGTATCACAGTAGCATCAGAGTTGGAAGAGACCTCACAGATCATCAAGTCCAACCCTTTACCACAGAGCTCAAGGCCAGACCATGGCACCAAGTGCCACGTCCAGTCCTGCCTTGAACAGCTCCAGGGACGGCGACTCCACCACCTCCCCGGGCAGCCCATTCCAGTGTCCAATGACTCTCTCAGGGAAGAACTTTCTCCTCACCTCCAGCCTAAATTTCCTCTGGTGCAACCTGAGGCTGTGTCCTCTCGTTCTGGTGCTGGCCACCTGAGAGAAGAGAGCAACCTCCTCCTGGCCACAACCACCCCTCAGGTAGTTGTATACAGCAATAAGGTCACCCCTGAGCTTCCTCTTCTCCATATGCATGCACTCATCCTGTTCATGCATGGACTTCTCCTCAGCTCAATGACAAACCAGCTTTCAGTGAACACTTCTGTTGTTTGGAAGAAATCCCCTTATGGATATTAGATACATGGTGCAAACATGGCACAGCAGAAGGCTCAAAGCTCTGACTACACTTCCCAATGAGTGCCTAAGCCACTTTCTCCATAATTACTGATTAGTCTGACAAAACCTCAACTACAAAGGACTTGCATGTGGAACTGATCTGCTGCTCATCACTTAGTGCTGCACAGAAATACCATGCACCACATAGCAGGGTACTGGCTGGACAGTGCTGCTTCTATGTGGGTATGACCACAGCATATCCTCAGGTGAGTTTACTGCCTGAATCACTGCATGCACATAATACACTTATATAGACAGAGATATGTGGAAGTAGCTCTATAGCCACACATCTTCTTGCAGAAGAAGGGCCTCTTGCAAATGGACAAAGGGTAAATGGTTTTCAAGTCAAAGCAGGGAGATTCTGACTAGAGCTAAAGAAGACATTTTTTACAGTGAGGGTGGTGAAACACTGAAACTGGTTGCCAAGAGAGGTGCTCATCTCTGGAAACACTAGAAGACAGATTGGATGAGGCTCTGCACAACCTGATCAAGTTGAAAATGTCCCTGGACAAGTGACCTTTAAAGGTTCCTTACAACCCAATCTATGTTGTGATTCTATATACATGTAAGCAAAGGCAACACAGCTGTTGCACAGCTGTAATGAAAGCAGGACCTGCAAACTCAGTTCCCCTCTGGCACTCACCCACACACTTCCACCTTGCTAGTGGAGCTTGGCACATTTGCCCCATTGGACGTTTGTGAGCAGGGTGTACAAGCCACGGTGGTGCTCACCTGTCTGGAGTAGTGAAAGCAGGACCTGCAAACTCAGTTCCCCTCAGGCACTCACCCACACACTTCCACCTTGCTAGTGGAGCTTGGCACATTTGCCCCATTGGACGTTTGTGAGCAGGGTGTACAAGCCATGGTGGTGCTCACCTGTCTGGAGTTCGCCTCTTCCCGTTTTCGTTCACATCGAGAAGCAGCTCTGAGGAGTCAACAGGTGAGGTGGTGCTGGCATCCAGAAGCAGCTGTTCATGCTGGGCGAGGTACTGGGCTGGGTTCTGCTTGGCTAGCCTTGCACAGTGCAGCAGCTCCCGCTGCAGCAGGGGCAGATTGGCCTGCAAGAACAGAGCATACATTAAGAGGGTGGCTTGCAAGCCGTTCCTACAGAGATGAGACTGAAACATCAGAAATCAAAGGAAAGCCTGCTCTGAGGTGAACCTGATGCAAGCACCCTCTGTCTGTTTGTTGTGGACAGCTTCCTAAAAGCAGGAAGCCTCCTTATAGGGAGAGGTCATGGCTGTGGTAAGTGTGCGTGGAAAGATGGAAGAGTGCTGAAAATGGGAAAGAAAACCATAATCACTGTGAGAAAAGCAGGTTTCATAGCTTTAAAAAGGGGGGAAAGCACTTCCCTGTCTGACCTCATCCTCTTTCTTACTATCCAAAACCTGAGTTTCTGTGTAGCAGTTTTCAACAAGCAACAAACATTCCTCACAATTTGCTTCCCATTCAGATTCCTTTTGAAACCACAGTATGTGAAGATCTACAGCTCTGTACATTACCTAAGTCACCATCCTTATGATGGTTTGGGTGTTCCCCACCCCCCCACACTTTGGAAATCACCCACACTAGACTCAGCCAGCTCTGGAAATTGAATGAAGCTTATATTTACAGCCAGCACAATATATAAGCAGACATTTACAGTATATATACAGTTATATACAGAAATAGACAAGGTAAAAGGTAACACAGAAACACAGCAGCCCTCCCAGGAACCTGAGTCCCCAGGAGGGGCTCCCAACTGCCCTTTCACCCTCTCCCACCCCTCTCAACCTTACCCCAGTCCCAAGGAACAATGGAGGTTCTGCCAGGGGGTTAGGAAGCAAAGTGGATTAATTAAAGAAATGGCAGAGAGAGAGACTAGAGTGAAAAAGATGCAGCTCGGAGCTCCCCAGCAGGTGAAGTGGTTATCTATGTTTTTATTTCTCGTTCTTATACATCTCAGCAAGCCTATGAGTGAAGTAAACATCACCCTTGTTTTCCTTTCACAGCCTGTAATCTAGTCTTTCTCACCAAAACATTCTAGCTAGCTTCAGACCAGCACAATCCTTTAAGGGCCTTCAGGAGAACAGAACTGCCCTCAGCATTCTTGCTACACTGGGCAGTTACACATTAAAACAAAGATTACAGTAAAACTTACCAAACCATATAGAAAAAGCAATTAGTCTTATTGGAAGAAAAATAACTGAGACTTCCCTATGGTTGGGCCAAGTATATAGGCTGCTTCTGGCCGCCATGGCACCAATACACAAGAGCTAGGCTCTGGGAAGCTGGGTGCAGAATGAAATACTTTCTCCCACCTGTGGGCAGGGACTCCTAAGAAAACTCAAGCATGCTCATCCAGACTCTGAAAGCAAAATGCCCTGGACACAATGGCTTGCACAGAGGCTCAGCTCTGATAGCAGATGCTGTTCCATCAATGTGCAGTAGCACATTTCTCCCAGCTGGTGTCTGCAGACAGACTTCTACATCTGTACACGTGCCAGACAAAAAAACATTTCTTAACCAAAAATGAGATATTAATGTTAGCAGGACACTGACTATAAACAAACACAGCCTTACTGGCTTGCAGTCCTCCAAAATGTTGCCTTTCAGTGTCTGGAATATACTCCTTATTGTTGCTTTGGGTTGGACCTTATATCCCTCAAGACTTAGGTAGTGACTTAGCCACCTCCATCAGTTTCAGAACACAGATAGAAGGAAGAGAGTATGTTTTTTTATGCAGCTGTCAGACCTGTTTTCTACTTTGAGGTGTACTGTTCTAGCCAGAAAAGAAAACATCTCTGCACCTGCAAAAGAAGCTGCAACTCCAAAAGCCTCTTTTATCATTTCAGTGCTCACTCATGCAATTAGCTAATAATTTTCCAACATTTGAAACCTGAGTAACAAAAATATTTCTGCATTGTAATTTAAATTTAAAGGGCTCCATCAGAATACAGAATAATAAGCTCTGATGCAAGACTTTACAAGTTTAAAAAAGTTCTTTACAGCCTTTTTTTTTAAATAGATTTAAATGAAGATTATTTTTTCATTCAGAGAGCCTGAGTAACTCAACCTCATCAGGTCAGATACTGATGCTGATGCTTAAAACAAATATGCACAGCACGTCCATTGAAAAACAGAGTGTTGGCAGCACTGCACACGTACATCATGTACCACTTAAATTTAACAGACTAAATCCTGCTTGATATTAACACAGAAAACATGCACCAAAAAAAAGGCTCCCAGCCAGTAAAGGTTTCTGCAGGTGAATCTTTATCTTCCTCTGAGGCAGAACTGTTAAGAAAGGTAAGCAATTGGATGGCTATTTATTATCTGTAGCAGATCAGTGCTCCCTGGCATGAACCACCCTTACAAACACATGGTGAAAAGTAGCCTCTTTCCCAGAATTTTTATTGCAAAAGAACAAAGGTTGGCTTCTGACTGAAAAACAGTGTTTGGCAGACCTAGCAACCTGTAGTGGATCTAGACTAGACAGGACATACAGCACACAAAAGGTTTCAAGAAGCGCTACAGGCTGGGGACAGAGTGGATGAGAGCAGCCAGGAAGAAAGGGACCTGGGGGTGATGGTAGATAGTAGGCTGAAGATGATCCAGCAGTGTGCCCAGGTGGCCAAGAGAGCCAATGGCATCCTGGCCTGCATCAGGAACAGTGTGGCCAGTAGGACAAGGGAGGTTACTCTGCCCCTGTACTCAGCACTGCTCAGGCCACACCTTGAGTGCTGTGTCCAGTTCTGGGCCCCTCAATTCAAGAGAGATGTTGAGGTGCTGGAACGTGTCCAGAGAAGGGCGACAAAGCTGGTGAGGGGCCTGGAGCACAAACCCTATGGGGAGAGGCTGAGGGAGCTGGGGGTGTACAGCCTAGAGAAGGGGAGGCTCAAGGGTGACCTCGTTGCTGTCTACAACTACCTGTAGGGAGGCTGTAGCCAGGTGGGGGTTGGTCTCTTCTGCCAGGCGACCAGCAACAGAACAAGGGGACACAGTCTCAAGTTGTGCCAGGGGAGGTCTAGGCTGGATGTTAGGAGGAAGTTGCTGGCAGAGAGAGTGATTGGCATTGGAATGGGCTGCCCAGGGAGGTTGTGGAGT